>NC_137637.1:4110909-4195909 GCF_963383615.2 Lipophrys pholis
TAAAACAATTAAATACATCAACAGTGAACCACCATTTGTTGAGTAATGAAATAAGTAAACCGATACTGCAAAATTCAACAACAGACAGAATCCATTATTATTATTGTTGTTGTTGTTGTTGGCTTTGTGTTCTTCTTCAGGTTTCATGTGTTCACAGCACACAGTCCAGACCAGAGCCTGTTCTACGACTCTGGATTTTCTCATATGGCGGTAACTTCAGGATGAACCTGGGGTTTTCCATACTGCGACGTTGGTTCACTTCTTACAAGGATAAATCACACCAGCACCTTATTCTGAAAGTCTAACCTGCTCCGGAGCAGGTTGTGATCTGGATAAGATCACAGTGAATGTAACAGCTCCGTCTCCTGACCAATCAGATCATTTGAAAAATGACCTGCTCATTCTAAGGAGATCCTGATTGGTGCACGGGTTCAGAGGTTTGAGAAGCGAAGCAGAGAATGATTTTTTAGAGCGATGGTTATGACATAATAAAATAAATCCTCACCACTGAGGCTTTGAAGGATGTTTTTGTTCTTGACCTGTTCTAAGTCTGTTCAGCTCCACGAGGGTTGATCTGGATTAAGGCGGTTAATGATAACGTCACGCTGACAGAAATGCAGAAACAGGAATTTATGGATTGTACGTCTACTTGTGCTGTAATAAAGTAGTCACTTGTTCAGTGATCTGCTCACGTATTGCGAGGTTTTGCAGGCACTGAACGTACCGTGGCGGTTGAAGGTACGGTCATCATTGAAAGCACCGCGGCCATTGAAGGTACGGTGGTCGCTGAACGTACCCCGGCCGCTAACTGCACTGTGCGGCTAAACGTACTGTAGTACACAGTCGGGGCTCTTCCCGACAAGCATTGAAGGATTCTGTGAACACGTCTTTTTATTAAACGGATTCTCGTCATTCAGTAACATCTGAAGAGCTGCTTTGCCCCTCATGTCTCGTCTCTTGCTCAAGCTCAGATATAGTAGAGCGGCCTCTGACGTCGCTCTCCTGCACCGCCTGGAAATGCTAAGTCGAATTGAATTTTGGTCCTTTTTTTGCATCGTGGAAATGAAAACGAAAAAGCAATTCCCTCTTTATGTTTTCTTTTGAGTTCTGCCATAAAATGTGCGACCTAAATAAAGAAATGAAAATGCAGTTTGAATGAACTATTATTAATTTAGATTATGCGTCAGATAATGCGGCTATATCCTTGAAATGAAAAACCATTTTTGCAAATGCCTTTTGATTTTCAAATTTGACAATTCAAAATTAATTTTGGTCACTATTTGCTGGAGTGTCTTTTGAAAATTAAATCTTAATCATCATTTTCTTTTTCCATTTCATTAAGTCACAGAATAAGCAGCCTTGTCAAAGAAAATTTAAATGCAGTTTGGATGATTGATTATTAATTTTTATTTATGAGTCAAAAAATGAAAATGAAATGAAAAAGCATTTCTGTTAATATATTTCAAATTGGTTTTTGAGCCACATTCGTTTCCATACGGCTCCTGATCAGGTCCATGGGTTCAGATCATCGGCTGGTTCTGAAAATGGAATTTAACCCAAACAAACATGTCAGGAACAAACAAACTGGTTGGAAGGATCTGAGGAGGAAGAAAAGTATTTTTCACACTCTGAGAGGTTTTCAATCGGTTTGGAAAAAAATAAATAAAAACTTCCTCAAAAGTACTTGAAGTAAAAACGCACATCATTAAATTCCAAATTGAAATACCAGTGAAATGTTGCATATCTGTTTCTGCATGAAAGAAAGAAAAATGTTATACCTGTATTTTATATGTTTTAAACCACGAGGTCAGTTTTAGCTGTTGAATTTTACTTTCCACTTCTAAGATCTTATATATGTTTCTATATTTGTTCAGTTAAAAGCACCTTATTTTTCTTTACTAAACATTTCTCTGTTGATTATGTTTAAAAAAGAGTCAAATATTTTTTTCTGCTTCATTATATTTGTTCTTTAAATTGTCCCGAGTGTAAATTATTTGTGAGATTAAACGGTTTCACATGTAGGTGGAGGATGAGTTTGATAACTGAATGTCTCTCTGTTGTAACTGAGTCCACTGAGCTGGTCGAGGGCGAGTGCAGAGACCGGAGCAGATCATTGTGAGGGTAACGAGCACCGATCCCGGATTATAATCTCATCATAAGAGAGGAGCATTCAGAGTGTCACCAATTAGCTGGGCAGGGTCATTGTGTCACATCACAGAGCAGCAGACAGCAGGCAGAGCCTCCATTATCAGGTCCTGCCTAATTAGTGATGGCTCCAGTCACCTCCAGGAAGAACGATACGTGCCTCATTCGTCCACAATAATTGTTTTTTGTCCTGCTAATGAGTCTGCATGCGGCTGCCCCCGTCCAACGTGTCAGGCCGACGTGCTCACGGATGAAGAAGTGGAGGACAGAGACAGAAGTGCAGATGGAGAGGAGTTAAGAATGACAGTGACGTGCATGACGAAGAGAGAGGCCGTTCTCGGATCCAGAACCGTCAAACCAAAAGTCAGAAACCACAAAGTTCACACTATCCTTCCTCTCAAATGTGTCCAGCAGCTCAGTCGACAGTAAACTCAGTGAGACAGACGGCCACTCTTCAATGTCCAGTTTTCATACTTTTCAATTGTCTAACTGGTGAGTTTCACTGGATGAAACAAACTGCCCACTAAGTGTTTGTTAAAGTGTTTGTGAGGCTGTTTCACTGTTAAAATTATTACATAATGGAGCAATAAATATTCAGTTAAAGCTGGAGTGTCTAAAACTGAAGTTATTCTCATAATTTCTGTTATTATGTTTATCAATCTTGATTTTCTTTACAAAAGAGGCTTTATTTTGGTCAAAATTGAATTTCAGCATTTTATTTTTAACCATTAGTAGAGTTTATTCGTGACATTATAAATTACATTGTGCCACTGCTGAGAAGAATATTTGAATTTGTTGGTTCCTCAGGCAGGAGTGTCAAACATAAAGCTCGTGGGCCAAAACCGATCTGCAGGAGGCTCCAATCCGGCCGCCAAACCTGCAAGTTAAAATTTCAAAGAAAACTATGATTTTTTAAGAACTTCCCAAGAGGAGCGACACAACAACACTGAGACCCAAGCTGAGATATCGGAGACGCTGCCATGAAAGCTGCCTCGTAGATAAACGCCAAGGGTCCAGGGGTCCTTTAAAACAGCTCGGCACAGTTTTCAGAGTTTATGCTTGTCTAAAGAATGAACTTGTAGACAAAACTATACAGTGTCACAGGTCGACTCTGGTGAGCTAATAAATGACTCTGTACATCACTGCAATAAACACCAGTTTCCAGATCCTTTTCCCTCCTTCTATCCCCTCACCCCAGCCAGAATAGCAGAAAGCTGCCACTTCTCATCCTGGTTTCTTCTGATTAAAAAGAGGAGTTTTTCCTTTCCACCATGTCCACTGTTTGCTCATGTGGAATTGTTGGGCTTTCTCCGTACAAGGGCCCTGAAACTTTGTTGTGACTATGTTGTATTTGGTGCTATATCAATAAAGTTGAATTGAATTGAATTAAACCGAATAGTCGAGCGTTTATTGTGACAACTTTAAAAACAAAAGTAAAACATCTGAGCTGAGAGGTGTGACGTAAGGCTGAGATATTAATCTGTAATATTTGGGGGTTTTTTCAAAAAAAATTTCACACAGCATCAGAAAAATAACAAACAAGTGAAATAGACGTGTCCTTCATTGCACCTATATTTGTATATTTGCTTACCCCAGCCAGACATACTCACCCCATCACCCCAATCACATATACCCCCCCCCCCCCCCACCCCCCCCCCCCCACCCCCCCCCCCCCACCCCCCCCCCCCCCGGTCTACCCTCTGTGCTCCCTGTCGACCGATACATCCTCATCTGCTGCAGCCACAAATCATCCCGCTGTCACATGTCATCTGTGTGTGTGTGTGTGTGTGTGTGTGTGTGTGTGTGTGTGTGTGTGTGTGTGTGTGTGTGTGTGTGTGTGTGTGCGTGTGTGTGTGTGTGTGCGTGTGTGTGTGTGTGTGCGTGTGTGTGTGTGTGTGTGTGTCACATGAGCATTTCAATGACTGATACGCAGCAGAAACAAATGCATAGAATATGTACAGTAATGACAAGGTGCTGACAGATGAATAAAGTGTGTCTAAGTTGTTGTTTCCAGGACAGTCTCACCCGTCATCGTGTAAAGAATCACATATATCCTAAAAAAGTTCATTAAATAGAAATATTTAGGAGGTGATAATTAAAGAAGAAATTGTGTCCAGAAGGATCATGAACTTTATTTAAAGTAAAGGTAAGAAAATACTAACTTTTTTTAATGAAATGTACATCACCTGGTCTAAAGATTGCAGATGTTTTGCTGCCTGTTGCTCCAGTTTTCATTCACTCTTTTTACTTTCTTCAAACTTTATTTCATCACCTTGGTTTCTTTCTTCCCGCTGTGTAGGGGAGTTTTACCCTGCTCTGTTTATATTATTCATTGTCTGGCTTGTGAATATCAATATTTCCTTGTACATATCATTATTTACTGACTGAATATTTTATTCTTATGTATTTGATACTAAAATATTCTATTCCGTGTGGCACAACAGAGTAAATAATTTCCCTCAGGGATTAGTGAAGTATTTTATCTCTATGTGTAAAGAATACTGAGATGAGATCTGAAAAATAACCTTTTAACTGCTGCCGACAAAATGTTTAATAATCTATTCTGTTGTTTTAATTTATTTGTGAATCTGATTCTGAGTGACTTGGTACCCGGTGTCTCACCTTCCATGAACCTCACCGTATCTCGCAGCTTGTCTCTGTGACACCTCGCTGAATATACATTTTAATTTCCTTTATGTTCTGGATGTTCCCTTTATTTCAGCTGCATAGTGCAAATAACTGAAGAAGCTAAACGCCCGACTGTAACCACGGTTTGAATCCCGCCCCGCCATCGACAATCTGTTTCTTGTTGCTCTAACGGCCAACCGGCACAGCAGCAAGTCTCCACCTCTGACTGGTTCTGTGAGTTTTCCTCTCCTCTGTTCATGTGGAATTGTTTGGTTTTCTTTGTAAAAATGTTGTCAGATGACTGTTGCCTTAAATAAAATCGTATTGAGTTAAACCTACTAACACAAAATCAAAAACCGTCATCTGTACAATATTTTCACAGCAAATAAAAAAATGTTTGTATTGTTTTCATACTGGATTTAAATCCAAATCCAATCTTCTCTTAATTGTTGGATAATCAATGGATCTCAATCACAGTATTAGAATGAACAAAAACCTTAAGAATTTAAATTTGTTTCATGTCAAAATCACTTGAGTCACCTGGACGACTCCGAAAGAGGATGGACGTATTGAATGAGATAATGCAGGCACTCTGTTGATGGAAGCTAGGGGGAGACTGAGACGTACAAAAGCAGTTGACAGAACAGAGGCTGTGGGAAAGACCAAGGTGAAAGAAGGCCTGGAGGTTGCAGATTGGACGCCTGAAAGCAGAAGAAGAAATGAACACAGAGAAAGACAGCGGGAAGTAAGACACCTGAAGTGAAGGTCAAAGCTTTGGCTGAATGGATGAGTGATGATGGATGATAAACGCATTCGGTCAAATACCTGTGACATTAGTACACATTAGGAATTCTGGTGTTTGTGCCTGTTATTAATTACTGACTTAATAAGAACGCTGTCTTTGTAAACCTTCCCCAGTGTTTACAGATGATAATCCAGGTTATATGTGATTAGTGTTTTATGTGTGAGCCGACCTCGTGGTGATTAGCTGAGTCGTCCTGTCTTCAGTTCAGCAGTATATCAAACTCCTGAGTGGTGAATGACAGCCAGGCCAGACTTAGCTCTCCCCTAAGGCTCGGTCCATCTGCTGGTCAGAGCAGCCCAATCAATACAGCCGATGTTAATGACAGCTAAAAGCCTGCGAAGAAACCTGAGAGGCCCTTTGAGTCCAGGGCTGGAGCCGTTACCCCGGTGGGCCATCAACACACATGCTTTTTGAATGAGGCCACATTTAGCTGACCCGCCCAAGGTTAGGGTGGAATAATAATCTGGGTGAGATTCAGCCACAATTTAAAACGTTCACCAGTCCACAATTACAGAAACACAGACCATATGGCTGTCTTGGCTTCACGCCTTAAAATAGTTAGTAAGTAAGTTAGCTCAAACAACTGCACAGCAACACGATGGAGTCGTCCCTACAGTGAAGTATGGCGGTGGGATCATCAGGATTGAGAGTTTCTAGATGTTACACAGGATAAACAAGTTGTTTCTCCAACACACCAGGTCAACAAGTCTGAAGGTAAATCTACGACACGGTGGCTTCAAAAAATGTCATAAAGTCAGATGAAGCAGGAAACTGTCCCTCAGTCATAATGAAAAATCCATCAGAATGCCCCAGAAGAGATTTACAGATTTAAAACCTGATAAAGTGCTGGAAAATAAAAGCACATGAATGCACTATGATAAAAATGATTGTGAAGTGGAATCATCTCACAGACGATTAGTCCAGAACCCGAATCCCAGAATACGATCCATCCTCAGATGGAAACTATCAGACCCGCACACAAGGAGAGTGAGGAAGACGAGGGAGGGTGAGGAGGAAGGGCTGTGAGAAAGAAATAGAATAGAGAGAGTGGAGAAGAAGAAGTAAAGTTAGAAGAAGGTAACTTGTAGTTTACTCATTAAACCACAGATCGAAGGTGTACTGGGTTCACTGGTTCTTCAGGTTTGTAGTAAATTGCTGCTGGAAGCTTCGATCAATGTGCACATTGTGACGTCATCATCCAGTTTGACAAACACACATACAAAAATGCATACGTAAAATAAATATAACACTATATTTAAATCAGAGAGAAAAAGAAGAATCCAGAGGTAAGAGAGAACTGGATTGGTGAATGGAAAGAAAAATAAATAAATTATGTTTTCTATTATCATAAATCACTCGATGGACGTTGAGGAGCTCTGACATCACAAACAGGACAGATCGGGACAGATTTGCTGTCCAGGACAAAAACATCTGTCACAATCTTCTCTGTTTGTGGCATACTGAAGTGCATTACAAATAGCACAGTGCCAACTAGTGGTCTGGCATGCAAACTATAACGTTTTTAAGGTTTGTGTTTTTCTTGTTTTTGCAGTGATCATTATAAAAACTTTGCCATCTGCATGTATAACTTCTCCGAATTAAAGAAAGAGGAAGAACAATAGTTTCCACCGGATCATTTTTGCATAAACATAAACTGCTGAAAATTAAATTGTGATATTTTGGCTCATAGAAAGTGAGTGGGGATTCTGGTGTTAAATAATGTTTCATAAAATACTCCTGGACATATTTGTTTCTACCTAGATTCCAGTAAATGACAGAAACAATGATTTTGAAGCCTCTAGAGACCATTGAGGAAATTGGTTGACATTCACAGTATATCTGGAGAAAACCCTGAGGACATAATATATGAAACCTTGAAATAATCAGAGTGAAACTGTATTGGATTGGATTTATGTCCTTCCATCTCTAAAAGGCATATTTAAAGAAAATATTAAACTACTTTCACTGATACAGAAAGGAGTAAAAAAAGGAAGAGAAGAAAATATGGGATCGGTATTCAAAGTTTGATGCTTCAATGAGCAAAATGAAGAAGAGAATGTGTAAAATGTGTAAAATGTGTGTGTTCCACTATGTTCAAACTCAATTTTACAATGAAGCCAACAAAAGATCCCAAATCCACTCAACATTTCATACAAGCTGTGTCCAGACTGCCACCTCCAACCTGCTGCCTCAGCATGCAGTAAACAACACACTGGACCAGACATATGGCTGCACGTCTCCATAAACACATCCTCGACACGTCCCTGGAGGAGCTTCCACCACTTTATCACCGTCCTCACCAACTGTCGGGCCTGTTGGTTATTCACAGATGTGCAAACTTGCGTGAAGTGCTTATGAAGCAGTCGAGATGCAAGCAGAACGTGAGCTAATCATTCAAGCTGTGCAGCCGAAAGACGTCTCCTGCAGCCTAATTACATCCACTATTGTTGTTGGTTTTTTAACCCGGACTGCACACAGTATAACACCACAATAACAATACTGAATCTTGAATGTAGTGAAGCACTCAGAGGATACATGTGGGATCTGATATATGAATATTCTTGTGTAATTTATTTAAGTATATATATATATATATATATATATATATATATAAAACTATCTTCAAATATAGAAAACAAATTATTTAACGATATGTTAAGATACAAACATAAAGCAAGTAATTCAGCAAAAGTTAAATAAACTACATTGCTATGGTATTAACTCAGTTAAGAACTATTTTTCTTTATGAAATACAATTGCACCTGAAATAAAATGTGACTGTTATGGCAGATGAATGATACTGACCCAGAAACTTGTGTTTGTGTTGTGTTGGGTCGTGGGGCCTGCTAACAGTTAGCAGCGGACAAAACGGGCTTGACCTCTGTGTGTTTGCACTTGATCACTTTTCATCTCAAATGAGATTCACTCAATGAGAGCGAATGTGTGCCTGCTGGCTACTTATATTGTCATACTTCCACTAAGTAATAAAGTACTAGTGAAAGTTTAAAAAAAAAACAGTTACCATGAAAAAGTATCAAAATAATACCAGATATATTGAAAAGTATCAATAAAGTAATGGTGTCAGTAAAAAAGTATTAATCAATCACCAGTAATAGTGAAAATCATTAAAGTCCCAATGAAAGTGAAAAAGTATCAACACAGTACCAGTATTAGTCAAAAAGTATCAATAAATTATAATTAATAGTGAAAAAAGTGTTAATGTTTGCGGTGTGTGTAGAACCCAAAAGCTGACGAGGAGATGGACTGCAGTGAATAAAAGACTGTTTATTGGAACAGGTGGATCCACGAGAGCCGTAGAGGCCGAGCGGGGGTCAGGCAGCTGGAGTCGACAACCGGAGAGCCAGAAACTGGGCAGCACACACCGAGTCTGAACCGAGGAGGAAAAACACCAGTCAGCAAAACGAGGTCCAAAAGGGCACAAAAGTTTCTTTTCAAAAAGCTGCGCTGGCCGAGCATAGTACCACTTGGGTAGACGGACAATCTGGCGACAAGAGTAGAGCGATCCAGAGACTTAATGGAGGAGGTGATGATGATGATGATGATGGCTCTCAGGTGTGTAGCTCAGCTCCAGTGCAGGACACGTCGACTCCGCCCACCACACTGACACACAGGAAGGAAAACAGAAAAACCATGGCAGAAGACCGTGGCAAAAAGCATCAATAAAGTACCACTATTACCACTATAAAAGTATCAACAAAGTTCAAGTATTACTGAAAAAGTATCAATGAATTACTATTAATAGTGAAAAAAGCATCAATAAAGTACCAATGAAAGTGAAAGAATATCAATGAAGTAACAGTATTAGTGAAAAAGTATTAATCAATTACCAGTAATTGTGAAAAAAAAGTACCAATGAAAGTGCAAAGTATAAATAAAGTAAGAATAAATTCCTATGTCACGTCGGACTATACCAGGATGTTTTCATGTTTCAGGATCAATGAGTAGAAAATCAAAACCACTGGAGAAACTTAAACACTAAATGTGTGTGAGGATCTGACTGAATCTCTTCCTGTTTACTTTACAAAGCCTTCTTTGTTTACAGCCGCAGCCTTTTTCTACTTGTCTTTCATTGGCCAGCTGCAGAAAGATTGTTTGTCTGCGGCGGAGAAAGAAGAGAAAACATTTTGACTGGAACATTAAGATTCTGCGAGCTGAGACCGAGTCTTGAGGATGAAGGATGAAGAATGTGGCGTGGAGGCTCTGTGTCACTTTATCTCTCCGATAGCGCTCAGCTTTCTTCTTCTCTTCATCGTTTCATATTCTCGTCATAACAAAAATGTTTTGGACCTTTTTGTGACATAGACCTTGACCTTTGAACCAACAGCTCTCAATGTTTAATGGAACCATCATCCGACAAATCATCCCTGAGAATGGGATGCAACACACACATGGGGAGAACATGCAAACTCCACACAGAAAGGCCCAGCTCGTACTTGAACCCGCAGCCTTCTGGCTGTGAGGTGAGAGCACTAACCACTGCACCATCATGTGACCAGAACTTTCAGGCTTTTGGATTAAATCAATGAATAATCCTATTCTAGGAACTAAACTCTTGCTTGTCTATCACACTGTGAAATATTTATACCGAATGACCGGGTAAGAAGCGTTAGAGATCTTCCTCCTCACTCAGTGAGACACGATGTGAAAGCTGAAGCAGATCCAGTTCTGGATGTCAGCATGTTTCTGTGGGAGCCGTCCCTCCCAGGAATACCAGCGACAGTACACACCATCTGTCCATGTGTGTGTGTGTGTGTGTGTGTGTGTGTGTGTGTGTGTGTGTGTGTGTGTGTGTGTGTGTGTGCGCCAGAGTCATTTATACAGCAGTAATCAGTCTAATGATTTATATTTCTGTACTGGGAGTCTCTATTCCCCCAAAAATGTGATTCTTCACACTTTATTTTCCTCCTTCAGCTGTTGCACTTCATGGGAGAGTTGAACTTTTGTTTCTCAGCCTGAATATAAATCACATTCACGCCTCAGACGTTCCATCCATGGAAGACAGCGGTGTCCTACCCGGCCCACCAGCGGTTCATTCTTGTGATCGGGGTGACAGTGAAAATGTAAAAGCAGCTAAAAAGACATAGGTGGGATTTGCTTCCCCAAAATTTTTTAATGTTAAATGTTAAATGTTTAATATAGATCCCTGCCCACATGTAGAAATATACGGTAGACCACCAGAACTGTTGCAGCTTTCATCTCACTGATCGCATGCAGGAAGCTCCTCTTTCTCTTGAAGGCTTCTTTACATCCCTCATTCAAAACTCGGCTGAAGGACCTCATTAACCTCCTTAAACTGGAGAAAATGACATTTCCATTGAGAGTGGTCAACTTGGAGACGACTGATTGTCGATAGACTCCCTGCGATGCTCTTCTCTCGGGCTACGTAGAGCTGCTGCTCCTCAATGCATCTAGAAATCTGCCCTGTCTGTATTTTTTTTTTTTGTCTCTTCTTAAAACACTGATATCATATGTGTAAATACAATCTACATGTGCGAGTATGCAGTTCTTTGTTTGCAGTTTTGTTGTTTTGTTTTTTTTTTACAAGCAAAGAGAACTTGGTTGTACTTTTGTATTGTGCTTCTTTCTTTTTCTGACAATAAAAAGCTGAAACCACAGAGTCTCGATGATTTGTAGAGATGTGCAATGCCATCTTTTTCTGGATATTGGGTTTGACCAAACTTCATAAATGTGATTCTGTTTCATTCACACCCGTCTGAATACATATGGAGTGATTATGGTGTGGTGTGATCGCTGAGGGTTTCTTTCAAATAGCTTCTTAGATTTTCTGCTCCCTCATCTCGGCTACTTTATTCCACCCATCTCTTTTAAATGGAAAGTTCAGCTTTGGGTAAAGATCAAACGAATATGATTTGAGTGGAATCAGTGGATGCAGCTCCATCAGGGAGGCCTGCAGGCTCCTCTGGTCACTAGACTGAATTATGTGCTGGTTATTTACTGTGATGAGATTTATGTTTTGACTTGGTGAACCAAACCAAGGTGGTCAAACATCTGAACAAAAGCGACAAAACCAATTCAAAGCGCAGAAAAACAAATCCAGTGTTTTCCTCAGTGTAACAAATGAAGATATTTTCAAACCCGATGTGAAGGTGTTAGAGTGCGATATAATTACCTCTATATTCATTGACGAATAGGGATGAAACAGTGTCTGGTTGTCCTTCCTGCTTCAGAATAATCTCAATTCAGATTTGGTTTATTCCCTTTTTCATTTGCCAAATGGTTTCCGAGTCTTTTCTTCTCCTCTGCACTCTGAAAGTGAAGCGACAATCTGCCAAGTCTGAATTAAATTTTGGCCAGATAACAGTTTAATCCACTTTGGCACTGTACACTTTCTGCCTTCCACTCTCCTGAGTAGCTTTTTTGGCTTTGGTTTATAATGAGATTAAGTGGCCTCTGTGTTTGGAAAGCAGTGACTGAGACTTTCCTTGTGTGTTTGATTTAGAAGAGATTTATTTTTGAGGACTTTGAAGGAGACAGTGGCTGTTCCAACATATCCAGTGTCTTTGGAGATAAATCTGACTGCGTCTGCAGGACAAGGGAAAACACAGCTAATATATCTGAGAAAATTAACAGTTCTGAATTCGGCTGGGATCTGAAAAAGTACATATAAATATGTGGAAATGGACGAGTTTCAGAACTGAAGAGAACAGACCTCAATCGTCTTTAATGCAGCATCAAACAGAATCTACTGAAAACATTAAGTGATTTTTATGATTTCTATCAATTTGGTGTTACAAGGCAAAGTTCAAAAACACGAGCAACAAGAGAAACTATAGGAAGATATACGAGGGTCTGCTGAATGTCTGCCAGAGGAAAACTCTGGCAGTGAACCAGGAGAGCGGAAGGTTTAAACAGGGGAAGACACGGGCGATGCACATGAGAGTAATGGGCAGATGGAGGAGAAGACAATAGGATCATTGACAGACACTTGGCTTGACGGGAGGAAGGAGGACGCACACAGGAGATGAACACAAACACACACAGCAGGATGAGGAGGGAAAACATTAGACTCACACCACACACAGTTCACCTGGGATCGGAGGACAGAGACAGACAAGTGTCTGATGTCCCGCAGTAGGTCAGCCATTGTTTCACTGCCTGGAGGACTTAACGACTTGGAGGAAAGAAGGGTGCAGACTAATAAAGGCTGATTGAGTCAGACGCCACTTATCAGTGCACGTCTTACTCAGGACATTTGTAAATATCCTGAGATCTGCTCCCTGCTGCCTCAGACCAGCAGCTTCTGCAACACTGAGCCTGGACTGATGGGACTGCAACCTGGAGGACTGCCTTGAGTCTAACAGTAGAGAATCATATTTTACAGAATTTGATGAGTTCACTGAATGGAGGAATGCGTAATCTTCCTGGCCTAAATACAAAGATGAGGCGAATTTCTCTGGATATTAAAACCACAGCATGTGGGGCTCCCTGAACTTTGTTGGAATACAACAGTTCTTACTCTCAGAAAGGCTTCTTTCAAAGAGTTTGTGCAGAAACAACTTGAGCTACTGGCAGATACTATGCTTTCTTTTTGTTTAGGATATTTTAGCCATAAGGCAATTCAACAAGCACAAGTAGCAAAAAAGGGGAAAAGAAAATCCCTTGAAATTACAATAAAAACAATTAAAGATGAAACCATTAAAGCGTTATTAAAAAACTACAATCTTAAAATAGACACTTTATATTGAAATAACTCAGCCATTTTGCAGTGCCTTGCAGAATAAATACTAAAAGCAGCTTCTATATATTTGGTTCGGATGACTTCTTTACTATGTTGACTTGTCCTCTCTTGATACACAAAATGGGCTTCTGAGACACACAAATTCTATCTTCTTAAAATAAAAATACAAAAATTCTCTGACCAATTCAATTCATTCAATGCATTTCAAACGGCACAAATGATACATAAAGCATCAAACAATCAACTTCCTACAAACATACAAAGCTTATTTTTCAACAGAGATGGGGGTTATAACTGGAGAGGAGATTTAAAGTTAAAACACGGGAGATTTCGCAGAACATTAAAATGATTTTGTCTTTCAACATGTGGTGGAGTGAGGTTGTGGAATGGATTGGAGGCGGAGCTCAGGCAGTGTCCAACCATGACTCAGTTTGAAAAAACACAGTACAAAAAAAATCTTTTTCACTAAGTACAAGGCCGAGGATGGGCTGCGACACTAGTATAAAAATTGTTAATTGTTTTATATTATTTAAACATTATTCATTATTTATTAGCAAATTGTGTGCGTGTATATATATATGTGTGTGTGTGTGTGTGTGTGTGTGTGTGTGTGTGTGTGTGTGTGTGTGTGTGTGTGTGTGTGTGTGTGTGTGTGTGTGTGTGTGTGTGTGTGTGTGTGTGTGTGTGTGTGTGTGTCTCATCTATTTAAGACTTTCATGTCAGCCTTCACAAAAAAATCAAACAAAGTTAAAGTGCATAGAATCTCACAGCAAATCCAAAATGTAAAACATGAAATAAAAGCCCTGATCTTGGTTAGTAAATGTGACGACATGGCGATGTGAATGTGGAATAGAAAAACTTTTCTGACATCACAGTCACAGTCTCGCCCCAATTGGTCCAAATTGCGGAAAAGTTACGTGGATTGGTTAAAGTTCCAGGCCTCATTGGAATAGCTTTTTTTGGTATTTTTTTTGCATTAATAGGATAATTGTATTTCATCTCTCTTTGTTGTATATAATCTCTTTTTATTTCTTGCTTTAATGCCTATCTATCTATCTATCTATCTATCTATCTATCTATCTATCTATCTATCTATCTATCTATCTATCTATCTATCTATCTATCTATCTATCTATCTATCTATCTATCTATCTATCTATCTATCTATGAAACTTGATGAGAACATTACCAGTAATTGGAACTGGAACTTGAGATTATTCCCCTGCGGTGACTTTGGTAACGTTTGTGATGCAATGGCCCTCTTTATGCAATACAGTATACTGGAATATTACCTACTGTGTATTCTCATAACTACTTTGATAATCATCAACTAACCCTTACTAGCAGTGTGATTAGTTGTTATTATGTTGTGAAACTATTGTGAATTCAGTAGAGAAGAAACTGAGTCTGTCGAGCAGTGAGGAATTTGAAATAATCAATTCTGTTATGTGAACAGAGAAGATCTCAGTTTAGTTGTGGTGTTTTCATTGAAGCCAGTGAACACTGGGTGTCCATTGACTAGAGTGCATATTGATTTCCTGTATGAAGATGAAGACCTCTGTCGTCCTCCACCCATGTGCAGATGGCTTGCTAAGGTAACCTTACTCTGATTAATACCCCAATGTGTTCCTGTCAATCAAATATGTTGATTGAATTATGAAGGAGTTTTTGCCATAAAATTAACACATGGTGAAGAGCCCACCTTCAACCCAGAGCCCTCCATCACAGCTCAGGCTGAACGGGTCTCCGGGGGCCGGTCCCATTAAACCCCATTATCTGGATAGAAGGAAGATGAGGGCAGAGATATTGATACACTAGAGTGGGCACATTGTCTGATGTCACACAGATAAATGGGCGGATTGTTGAGGCTGAAAACCGAGGTTTTACAATGAAGGCATTCATGCTTTTATCACATTATGTATCGACGACTGTACGGACAGTCTCACTGACTCAACTTCAAGCTTCAACATTCTCTACCATGAGCACGATTGCCAGGATTCTTAGAATAAATAAATAAAAATCCCAACATACTTATATATTTTATGTATTAACAACATACAACAATAATGCTGTAGCACAATGTTACTGCCGATATATATACACACATCCTTTACTTACAATGACAAAGGTCGTCATGTTTCAAGAAAACAACCAAAGTAACTAAATAAAACATGTTCAGAAAAATGATGATTCAAAGAAAACTTTCACTGAATCAAACTGGAAGAATCGATTGAACCGGGAACAAGACGATTCAGTGCAGTTGTTAGGCTGAACTTGTAATGTCAAACCTGAAAAGAGTTTCACCTTTTATGTGAACGTGTCCCACTTTACACGAAAAGACCTTTTGCAAATAAAGTGAAGGGAGTTGAAGTGTCCTGGTGTCCAGTTTTCAGCCGGCGTTTGCTTCACACTGTTTTCTCATTTCCTTACAAACTGCTGTTACTTCCCTCCTGCTAAGAAACGGTCCGACGGAAAAGTCTCAGGCAAAGTTTCTTTTTAGAAATGCATTCAGGTGATGTTGTGACCACCCCATAGCTCTGATTGTTTTATTTTTTAAAGCCTCTTTTCTATCATGAATGTGCTCAACATTGAGAGTGTGAACGCCTCCTGTGTGAACGCCTCCTGTGTTTACACCGACTCTTCAGTACATCTGATTCCCATTAAATACACATATGAGCTGATGTTAGCTATGTGATGAACATGTTATTCAGTCAGGCAGAATAAGTTTTGGCAGGCCTGCCATTGGATGTTTGGACCAGCTGGGATGACGGGATAGCAGGAGTGATACAACAGTGACAGAGAGAGACAGACATGTTGGAACCAGACAGAAGGCTGGTCCACAAATGGCAGATTTGATGGGTGAAGGGAGAACAGAACACACATTATCAGGTCCACAGTCAGAGGTCCTGCTAAAAGGTGTATGACTATAGAGAGAGGACAGTGAACTGGAAGTACAGTCGACAGATGGAGACTGGTTGCTTCGGAGTTTGGTATGTTAAGAAAATAACTTCTGATGCTATTGTAGACTTTTGCCAGAAGCCGATGAAGAGATCTCAATTTGGGAGATATTTGATCTCTGCGGCTGAGTGGATTGTTGCTCTCTGTCGCTGTCTTTTCCTTTTCTCTCTTTCCACCCTGGAACGCCACCTGATGTTCCATATACAGTGTGAGCTGAGGAACCATCACTGAAATGAAAGGGATCTGTGTGACAAAAAGAATATTGAAACCAGTTTATTTTTGTACCTTTAATCCCGAAGACACGTTCCAGTCTCTGTAGCTGGATGTTCTGATCAATAGTATCAAGAGACCAGTCCTCTGTCTGAGCGTTGTGTTACATCAGCTCTTATTTGAATAACCTTCTGGAAGCTTTTAGGCAGTGTGGGAGCTTTGAATTAATAAGATGTAATTAGATATTTTTGTGCTTTTATTGGACAGGACAACCCGGCCACTGACAGTTATTGAAATGGATAAGAACTTGTGTATTTTGGTCTGACAAAGTCAATACCAGCCATCTTCAGGACTTAAGAAGCAAACCGATATTCAGCACCGTAATCAATCACAGGTACGTCTCAATCCATCCACTCATTTACAGAGCGACAGCTCCTAACAAGCTGCTAATCCTGTTATCCTGCTGACCCTCTGCAGAGGAATAATCCCTGGGGATTGTGCTCTAACAACATTCTTCATCACACACAATGAACTTCTTTCCATCTTCGTTCACTCTACCCTTCAGAGACTAAAAGCCATCTATTTGTATTCTGGAGAAATTAATCTAGTTTGTCTTGAGTCTGATTGTAAAGACTAGCTGCAGTCCCTCCATCAGTCATGAAACAACGTCTGGGCAAAGTCTTCATTAGATGAGTTTTAGTCTTTGAAAGTATTTGTTTCAACATCATTGGTTTTGGTGGCATCACTTCAGGGTTTATTAGTTTTATGTTCATCAACATTAGTTGAATTAATCAAGTATAGTAATTAATAATAATGTCATAATAATTATAACTATGACATAAAACATTGAGTTTAACTTAGTGACCTAAAGGAATCTTTAGCATCAAAAAGTTTCTGGATCACGCCAGCGACATTTAGTTGAGTTTTATTCACATAGTTTCGGTTACAGTAAAGTTGTTGTCAGGGAACTTAAGATCATCAGAAACATCAATCAGAACAGGAATTACAGGTTCCTCAACCTGTTGAACACAGAGGACAGTCAAGAAAACAAAATAACAAGATACATCAATGAAAAAGCGTCACAAAGATTCCTTTGAATTTTGTGATTGCTTTTCAACATTTGAAATGTTAACGTGACACAATAATGGATGTTTTCATGTCTGCACCTTGTAAAAACATACGGGCCACAACATTAAAACCAGGAGTAGTTTGAATAACATCTAGTACAGCGGTCCATGCTGTGAATGAGGCACGACTTCAGCTGCCAGCAGAGACGGTGGAGGATGTGAGGAAGATGTTAGTGACTCTGACGCAGACCAACGGAGTGTGGCTGAATGAACCCATCAGACAGAGGTTATCAAACCCTTCAGCTTCAGTCGCAGAGACAAACACCTGAAACACAACCTGTCCTTTTTTTGTTTTCCCAGTTTTTTTTTAATGTGAAGTGTCTTACACATCCTGTCATGTCTTACCATTTACCCATTGTTAGCAGTGATTAGCTCCACTATTCCTGTCTGTTTCCTGTCTCTTTCCTGTCTCTTTCCTGTCTCTTTCCTGTCCCGTCCTATCCATTTTGTACCTTCCTGTAAATTCCTTCAGGTGCGTTTAGACAGAATAACAAGTCACGAAATGCACAAATCTCAATTCCTCACCACGGATCACGATTTTGACCTAAATTATATGATTCAGGGCAGAGGCGTCAGGCCACGTCACGGACCTGTTATCATGCATCACAGATATAAAAGCAGGAAAAAGGTGGCGAATTTCGCACCGTCACCAATATTGTTCCGCGGTGTTGCGCGCTGCTGTGCGCCGTTGTGCATCGTCACTTTCTCTCAATAATCTGTCACGAATATGGCGAATCGGGAGAATTTGTGTTACAGTTGCATCGCGCTCATTTGCAAACTTCATGAATCCATGCGATTCTCGATATTCTTTGAAGATTTTCCAAAAACATGTTCCACGAATAGCAAGAATGTCTCGCATCGATACTCCCATAAGAATCATTATAAAATGCAGTATGTCATAGAAGTATTGTCAGGAATGTACCGGGAATGACATTAGTAACTCATCGTGCCAATGTGTAAATGCACCTTTACTATCCATTTGTACATTCCTATACATTTCTGTGTGTTCTGTCCATCCCTGTAAGTTCCTGTCCTTGTCGGATTACGCCAACATATTTGTATAACATATATTTTATGTTTGGTGTTTGTGCTGTGGGCTTCTGTGAGGACTAACCCCTCTTGTATCATGTTTCATATGTGAGCAGTTCCTTCATCTTCACTCGTGTGTGTTGTCTCTTTGTCTCTTTTGTCATAATATTCCAGTCTGGTCTTTCCTGGTTTTAGTGTCTTTGATAGTTTTTTGTTTTTTTTATCTCCACTTCACCAGATATGATGGTGTCAGAAAACAGCCTCCATCCCCAGAGACATGGCTGTTTTTTTTGGATGATGTTGAGCTTTAAAGCCTTTGTTCTTGGTTTGAGTTGGAGGATCCACTGATGGATGGATCATTATTGAATATCACTGTGCAGTTGTAGGTCTGGTTGTGTGTAAAAGAGGTTATTTGCTGTAGGAAAACCCTGATTGGATAAAATTACTCACTTTTATTGTAAGAATGATAAGATAATCCAATAACTGTCCAATTAGTGTTTGGCATTGATTGTAAGAACAGTCATGGGGCAAATGACGTTTGCGGTAAAGATCTTTTAATGACATGCTGAGATTGAAGGGTTAGATGTTAAGTCAGATGAGGGAAGTCTGAACAGAGAGTCTCTCATGCAAAAACAAGAACAAACTGTTAGACTTAAAGCTTAATATATATATATATCGCACGATGGCGTCAACTGTGGTCGACGTGTTTGCTCGCTCCCCTCTCGAATACCAGCTTTTTCTTCTTTATTGCTTGGTTTTTGTTTTCACCACAGTGCACAATTGTCATGCACTGCTAACATGCAACAGGCAGACCCTACTGGACATTGCAAACTCAAAAAATTTTGAGTTTAGTGGATTTTTACCTCCGGAGCTAAAACCCGTTGTGCACTCCGAGGGCCACTGCCATTACCACCGGGAAGATCCAGACGCACCGACCTCGAGTGAACCAGCTGACCCAAGGAGAGTGCTTTGGAGACGGCGGCGTAAGAGAGGCAAGAGGGGAGGGCAAGAGGGGAGGGCTCCATGCTAGGCTAAAAGCCTGTGCTAACTGACCACCGCTACCCAGCCTCCTGCTTGCTAACGTGCGGTCTCTGGAGAACAAACTGGACGAGCTCGGAGCCAGGATGACCTCACAGCGGGAAATGAGAGAATGCTGTGCCCTCATTTTCACCGAAACCTGGCTCTCACACAACGTCCCGGAGTCGGCCGTACAGCTAGAGACTCACTCCGTGTACCGGGGAGACCGGGGAGACCGGACAGCTGCGTCCGTGAAGAGGAAAGGAGGCGGTGTGTGTGTGTGTTTATCAACAACGTGTGGCGTGGAGATATACGGATTGTGCACAAGCACTGCTCGCCAGGCGTGGAGTATTTACTACGGAGATGTCATCCCTACTACTTATCAAGGGAATCTACGTCTGTGTTTTTGTCCGCTGTTTAGGCAAGCTTCATGACATCATCAGCGCACTCGAGAAAGCTCGTCCTGATGATGTTTTTATTGCCTCCGGCGACGTCAACCATTGCAACCTACGGTCTGTATTTCCCAAATATTACCAGCATGTGGACATTCCCACCCAAGAGAAAAACACCCTGGATCATGCCTACACTAACATACTGTACCTGAGGCATATAGGGCTGCACCCCGCCCCCATTTCAGGCACTCGGACCATATCTCTTTGTTCTTGTATCTGGCCAACAGACAAAGACTGAAACATTCACCCCCTGTCACCAAACAAGTTAAGCTCTGGACCCCAGTACGAACTGAGGAAGGCCATCACAGCGGCCAAGAAGCAGTACAGAGAGGACTTCTACTCTACTGCTGACTCCGGGCGGATGTGGCAAAGCTTGCAGCACATCACTGACTACAGCACCAGCTCCAGCACCATCAGTGCCTCAGACAGCCTGCCAGACGACCTCAACACCTTCTACGCACGTTCTGAGACCTCCACCCCCAGCACAGAGAGGAGGAACCTGGGCTGCTGCCCTTCACTTTTCCCTCTCCCATCTGGAAAACAAAGAATCCTACATCAGGATGCTCTTTATTGACTACAGCTCTGCTTTCAACACAGTCATTCCCCCATAAGCTCCTCCACAAACTGCTTTCCCTTGGATTTCACTCCATCCTTTTGACTGACACTGCAGTGATCGGACGTATTACTGGCGGAGATGAAGTGGCCTACAGGAGGGAGGTATCCAGTCTGGTGACATGGTGTGAGGACAACAACCTCACCCTCAACACGGAGGAAGGAGCTAATAGTGGACGTGAGGAAGGAGAGCCCTCATCAGCCGCTGTCTATCCGGGAGCTGGAAATGGAAAGGGTGAGCAGCTTCAAATATCAGAAGTGTGAAATGTTAGACCACCAGACTCAAGAACTCTTTCTTCCCCTCTGCTATCAGACTCCTAAACAGCTGACAGGAGTCCAATGGACTATTCATGCCCCCTCCCCATACCTCTCATTTGCACTGAATTTGCACAACTTCTGTACTGTATATGCACTTTAGAGGAGCAGGAGTTCACATCTGTCCCATCTACTGCTGAGTACCTATGTACAGACTGTAGCATTTTTTACTTCCACCTTAAATTGTATATTCACTTGTATATATCACTTGTATTTTGCACAGCTTTAATGTATAGGTTTATATTTCTCTTGCATAACTTTGTTATAGTTTTTTAGGTTTCTTTACAGTTTTGTTTTGGTTTTTTTTAAATTATGTGGCGTTCAGTGTGGGCAGCAAAGTAAGAATTTCATTGTACAGGGAAACACGTTTCTTTACTGTACATACGACAATAAACACTTTGAATCTTGAATCTTAATATATAGTAAACATAGAGCCGAAAAAGAGGAAGCAACAGGATGGAGACAAACAATTAAAACGTTAACCACTGAAGAGCAGAAACATGCCGTGTTTGTTCATTCCTTGAGTTGTTGTAAAGGTCACAGCATCTTCACAGCTCCACATGGATCTGTTTCTGTCTGCCCCCATTTCTCCACCCTCCAGTGGAGCAGAAAGTGGAGTGGATGTTAAAGCAGAAGAGCTTTTTATTCTGTCTGAGCAGCTCGTCTGATAACGAAGCACCACTTCCTCCTTTAGTTCTCTATTCATTTTTCAAATATAATATAGAAACCACGCTATGGGTGTAACTCCAAAATTGTTCTGCTAAAACTTCATTATCCATGGTTGACACATTTCCAGTATTTAGTTTTTCCTCCATCCGTGCCGTCAGCACGGTTTCTGGCTTTCCTCCACCACTTGTCAACAATAATTTGAATTTCTGCCCCTGAAGTGAAACTCACAATGGTAGAACATGAAATCATGATGGTCAGAGTCATGAATGGTAATTGACTTTGTCCCTCATGTCTTCTCCTGACATTCAAACCAAACCCTAAGTAATGAAATGGAGCACGTGAATGATTAATAAAAATCACTTAAAGTCCCAGTTTGATTAATAAATGATGCTCTTGTTTTAACCTCCAACCCTGCAGCCTTTCACTCACCCAGTTCTCTGCCCGTCCTCCCCCATCCTCCCCCCATCCTACCCCCTTTCTCTCCCATCTTCCTCCCTCCATCCTTCCTGTCCTCTCTCATCCTACTGTCCTCTCCTCTCCTATCATGTCCTCCCCATCCTACTCCCATCCGCCCTGTCATCACTCTGTTCACTCTTGTCCTCTCTCCATTCTTCACGTCCTCCCCGTCCTCCTCTGTCCTCCTCTGTCCTTCCCCCGTATTCCCCATTCTCTCGATCCTCTTGTCTTCCCACTCCTCCTCCATCCTTCTTCATCCTCCCCTGTCCTTTCTGGTCCTCCTCAGTCCTACCTCTTCCTCCCCTGTGTTCTCCCGTCCTCCCCCATTTCCCCAATCCTCCCCCGTTCCCCCCATCCTTACACATCCTCCCCCCATCCGTCCTCTCTCTCATCCTCCCCGTTGTCCCTCTGTCCTCCTCTAAGGTCCCTGTCCTCCTCCATATTCTGTCATCCTCCCTCCATCCTCCCCTCCTCCTACCCATGCTCTCCATCCTCCTGTCCTGCCAGTACTCCTCTGTCCTCCCTTGTATTCCCCCAGTATTCCTCTACACCCACCACCACCACCACCACCACCACCACCACCTTCCCAGACAGACAGCCAGTGTTCGGAGGACTAACTCCCGCTGGGACTGATGTTTGGGTGTCTGTTGGGTGTGCAGCGTCGCGACCGGCCATGCAGCACGAGGAGCTCCACTCGGAGACGAGCTGCAGTTAGGGGGGTGGGGGTGGGGGTGGGGGTGGGGGTGGGGGTGGGGCGGGTGCTTTCATATTTCTGAAGGAGAGATTAGACACAATAAAGACAATCTGTCTTAAACCATTTGTACGTCTCTATCAAAATATTCTTCTCAACTTGTCAGCCACTAAACATAAACTAATTCATGAGTTGTGTTTGGTTTGTCTTTTTATTTTGGTTTTAAAACCTAAAATGCTGCTCAGATTGCATGAAATAATGATACATGACATAATATATTGTATTTACCATTTGGGTCTCTGGAGCTCGTCTTACAGTGGGAGAGTGTATGGGATAACAAGTCTTTTCTGTCTCTGTCACTGTCTCACTCGTGCAATATTAGACTGCCGGGGCAGACCCTCAAACACTGACAGAGAAACATCCACCATGTAGTCTCTGTTTTTCTCTTTTGCACATTCAGTTTCTTCTCTTCCCATGTTAGTCTGTTACTTACATCAAACATACACCTGACAATTGTTTTTCTTTTAAACTGACTTTATAATATAATATCATTTTTCATGAACATTTGAGCCTTGAATAAAATGATTTTCTATAATGTGTCATTGTTTTCATAAATCTGCAAACCGAAGGAAGTCAATTATCATAAAATGTAATTATAATATAAACTTGATTTTTCAGATGTGAACAAAAAATCCAATCCAAAATACGGAGTAAGAACTGAGATCGTCATATTTTCTGCTTTCGCTGAAGCAGCAGAAGAAAAATCGTGATACTTTATTCAATAAAGGATTTTACTTCAAGAAGATGCCTTACAGTTTATTTGAAAACAAATAAAGTTATCTGAATTGAATTCATCATTGGCTGAGAGGAACGCTGTGGCAGATACAGGTGGGCTGCAGGATAGAAGGATTCACAAGAAACACACTTTCCATCCATTAAATTGCTGATTTTGTGTAAATTACAATCTTTTTTTTTGTTGTTTTCTTGTTGATTCGCATTCTTTAAAAACCACACTGCTCACTGCAGGCCTGGCTCTCTGACCTTTCATTTCATTTGGTTTTAACACTTTTATGGCTGTTTCACAACTTTAAAAGTGAAAAATAAATCCAGTAGATGATTTTTTTGTAAGTCTCTTTTAGGTTAAAAGTGAATCTGTGCCTTTGCATTAAGATGAAAAATGAATGTTATGTCAAATTATAGTCACACTTAATTATTTATGATTTATTTACTTATTTATCAGAGCCCAGGACTTGCCTGTGGGCCCCCGGAGGCTCCAAAGAGGCGATTTAATGTCTCACTGATTCAGATCTGTTTGTTTTAACACTTACAGGGAACATTCAGTTTTTAGAAAACCGACAGCTCAGATCAAACTAATAAAACACATTATTCCATCACTTAATGGGTGTTTGAGGTTCAGTGAAACACTCAGTGATGGAGGGGGAGGGATGGCGAGACGAGCGAAGAGTGGGGTGTATGTGTGTGTATGGGAAGGGGGGGGGGGGCCCTCTGTGATATGAGCTAATGGCTGTCTGCTGGCATCTGGTCACTGTGTGTACATGCAGCTCATTAAAGGCTGCCTGTGGAAACCTCAAGAGAGCTCCGGGAGGAGGGGGAGGCAGCGGGGGGGGGGGGGGGTCACACCATCCTGACAGCAGCATCACATTAGATTCTTTTCCTCAGACAGAGGAACATCGTCTGCCATTGATTTGAGCATCAGTGTTGGAAAGTTCCAGGTTGTTGGTTGTTGAACGTGGACGTGGATTTCAGGAGGACAAAGGCTGATGTTTATCAGTGGAGAGTGTGTGGAGAGGGTCTCCTGTCTGGGCAGCCTGTCTGAATGAATGTGTGAATGAATGTGTATGAGTAGAACTGAAACGTGTGATAAAAAAACCATTTAGATCACATTCTTCATTCCTATATAGACTGTATTTATTGTTTTTCCATTAGACTCAGGAAGCTTGAATATGAGAGAAGGGGAACGTATAAATAAGTGTTACCTCCGACATTGTCATACATGTTAAACTAGATATATATGTTATATGTGTATGTATATAAGTATGTATATGTGTATGTACATTGGGTTTATATTGGTACATTAGAGATGTAGAAACTGCTCAGATCCGGGACAGAGAGCTGAGCGGCACTGAAAGAGAAAAGCCCAAGAGGAGAATCAGATAGAGATGTGGCAAATACAATTTAAATAATCAATATTGAATTTCACAATAAATTAAATTGTGTGTGTGGTTAATATGCACTATTTACATTTTTTAAATTACACGCACAAGGGTGGTGCAAAAAATCTGACTCAATAAATCATTGATGATTTCCCCTAATTCTATTCCTTTTACCATTCAAATAAACATCACACAATATTTTAATATTAAGAGGTGGCTCATGGACCTTTAAATTTGTAAATTTTAACCAATTGATAAAAAAACAAAAACACTTTTGGTTGCAAAAAACATTCAGTTTACTAAAGGAACAGCTCAACAATTAAAACTTACTTAGATTGCAGATTGTTCAGTTCAGCATACAACACTCCTGAAATGAATTTTCTTACTCTACTGAAATGCACACAACTTGTAACTTTTACAGAACACATCCGTCAGGAACTGGAAAACTTTTATGGCGCTTGTAGGGGAAATGTGAGAATAGATCAAACTTCATGAGTGACGAGCCACCTCTAGATCTGATGATATTGAGCTGAAGGTTCACACATATTATCAGAATGGCAAAAGGGGTACATTTGGGGTGTACTATCATTAATATTAGTAACTTTGGTTTTGTTTTGTTTTTTGCCTATATTTTGGACCACCCGTATACGCACACATAATAAACAAGTTCCCTGAGTTTAGACTCAAAAAAAAGTAAATCCAGGCCATAGTGCAGAGTATCTCTGCTCACATTATACATACAAGTCTATGTTAATTGAAGAATATGATAATACTGGGGCAGAACATGTTAATGTGGTGGAGACAGACAGGAGTGGATGACGAGAAAGGAAAGGGAGCAGATGGACGATGAGGAACCCAAAAAGCTTTGTCCAGAAGAAGCTGCAGGACGGCGGCTCTGTTTGTGCATGAGAGGACAGGGACAGAAACACCAGCGCTGAGAGAGACGGATGAGGAGGCCGTGTGATGAAGGTGATGGATGAGAGACACACGTTAAGATGTCCCATGGTGCATTGCTGCTGAGCAGAGGCCGAGCCCGGCTGCAGAGGTTAAGTGGGGACGACGCTGGTCGAACCCGTAGTGACAGAGAGATGAAGTGGTTGATGTTTAAAATGCTACACAGGTTGTGGAGGAGGTGTTTGGAGGAAACTACAAAAAACCTACAAAAATCCCCAAAGCACACATGACGATCAAGAATACATATATCTATAAAGAACCAACATCTTTCTCAGTCTTAATGTGCTCGTGTTTCATTCTCCTCCCAGGTGTTTCTGAGCTGCTGCTTTAAATAGTGGAACAAAATGTGTTAAATGAGCTGATATGTCTTTTTTCTTCCCTTGTCGCCGTCTTGTAAGAGTCCCACAGACACACTGGGGATCCACATTATAGATGCTAATGAATGCTACAGACATTTCCACCACAATTACAGCAGCTCTGCCTCTTATTAAGCTCAGCAGCGTTTCAGTCGACTAATAAGATGTTCTTCCTGTTTTACTGTTTTCAATACATCAATCTTTTCTCTGTCTCCTATTTTCTAAGTTATAGTTTCTGGCATCAGCTTGAATTTTATTCATCTTTAATCCACTGAACAGATGAAACAAAAAGCTGTGGGAGCAAAGACATCGATACAAATGGGACGATCTCACAAAAACACTGAAAGAAAATAAGTTATAAAGACATAAAACTGAGAAAAAACTAGGCTGAATAGATCATTTACAATTAGAGTACTTAATTACCTTTATATGACAATGATTGAATGAGATAATGAGGTTTTATATGAAAGATATCTGCATATGGTGTATTGACTGATGGTTGGTAACCAGTCTGCCCTTTTTGCAGTTTTCAGGAGTTTCTGCTTGTGTTTCTGTCAGATTATCACTGAGTGTTAAGTTTTATACGTTTTTATAGTGGGTGTATATGTAGATATCCACAGTGACAGGTGTGCAACATGAGCGTCAGTTAGTATGCCCTTGCAGCCTGCGGCTCCACCCACCTTCACCCACTTATGTAAATGTACCTCTCTGAAGTGACCAATAAAGAAGAAGGGAAAAAATTACGTCATTTAGCAAAAATAGTACACAAGAAAATAATCAGCATAAATGGAAAATACAGCGAATTAACTTTAGCAAAAGAGGAAAGAAATAGGCTGTAACTAAACTTAAGCCTGAATTCAACAAAATACAAAAAGCTGCAACAGTTAGTATACTGTAATACTGCAGTATCAGTACTCGGCTGAACCCGGATTAAAAAGTCCTCATTTAACATAAAAATAATTAATAACAGCTGGACTGGAGCTTTTGTGCTCGTTAGTAGAAACTGTGGATTGTTCCATGACAGTGTATTCATTATCAGTAATCACATTAGTGCCAGTGACTGTTTCTGTAGTACAGTAGAAGTACTTACATTTCTAAATAGTCCTTTTATGAGATCTAGTGAAACCACATTAACCTCGATGAACACAGAGAAGATTTTGTCTCCTGGTTTTGTCCATTGTTCTTAGCAGTGTCACAACAGCAGGAGCATCTGCCATGTTAGGTGAGGCCGGGTACACCTGGACAGGTGAGGCAAGGTGCACCTATTTATAGAGCACCATTCAGACACGAGGCACTTCATAGTGCTTTACAAAGAAAGAAAGGAAATACTTTAAAGCAAGCAATTAAGAATCTTAATCTAAAGCGAATAAAAGTATGAATTACTTCAAAACATCTCACACTCTCTCTCACACTCTCATCCTTTTCACTGGATCAATTATACTTTTCCCATATTGGTACTTAGTGGCCCTGTACCTGGAAAAATTCAAGGAAATGTTATTTTATCAAAAGACAAACTGGTTTCATTTGTAAATGTCTTAAGTTTCTTTAATGGCTTAGGTTACAATATTAGTAAAATAGATTATTTTGAGTTGGACAGCACGACATTAATTTGTTTTACGACAGTCAGAAATTGGTGTGGGTGGAATGTGAATTGTGACTGGATGAAACTCGTGTTGCCGGCTGCTGTGGAAAGAAATGAAATCTGACAAAGAATCCAGCTCCGGGGCGAATAAAGTTCCCACATGAAGAAAAGGAGTCATGCCTTTTTTGGGAGTGTAACATTCCTAATCACCTACAAACATTCCGTTCTCTCGTCAGAGAACCCCACACGTCACAAACAAAAGATTCGCTCTCCACCTCTGACGTAGAAATAATACATTTAGACATGAGGGGAAGAAGCGATTCGCTGCATCACGTCAAAAATTAATACTCAATTCTTTTCAAGGAGCTATTTTCAACTCAATCACAGGTCCGAGTGAGAGTTAAAGGGATTAAAAACAGCATTAAAATGATAATAGATAAGGTAAGAGCTTGAATAAGATAAAGTTAATGAAATCAGTCAAGTCTAAAAATGTATTAGGTCCTGATATAAAAGAAGAACAAGTGTCTGCAGTCCTCTGGTGTTCAGGAAGTTTGAAGGAACTAAAAGCTGCTTCACCTTGTTTCTTCTGACTCTGGGAACACTGAGTACACCTGGACAGGTGAGGACAGAGACACCTGGACAGGTCACCTGTCCATTACAGGACAAACTAACACACACACTCAGGCCACATTTACACGAACCTGGGCTTTTATAAAAACAGAGATTTCCCAATCGTCCTTCAAAAAAAAACTTTACTTACGCTGACTCACATATACACCTGGTTCAGAGCTGCTATGAGCTGCCAAACCTGTAGAGGGCAGTGTCGCGAGAAGAATGACGCCATGATAGCCAATCAGAATCCAGGAAAAAAACACCACGTCAGGAATTGTGATGTAAGTATCCGCCTACCCCCCTTCAGATGCAACCGGAGACACAGAGTTTATCCAGATCTCCACTGTGGTCGGAGTTTTCAGGACTCATCGTTTGTGTTCAGTCGTCGCTGCGTTTATGTGTAAATGTGCGACGCAAACGCAGAGAAATATCACGTTTTTTTCAAATACCCGTAAACGTGCCTCTTATTCACACCCAGGGGGAAATTAGTGCCACGTACGACGCATGTTTTAGGAGTGTGAGAGGAGACCAGAGGAATCCCCCCCCCGAACATGTAACTCTACAACAAATGGCTCCTGCTGGTGTTTGAACCCTCAACCTTCTCACTGTGAGAGCGTTAACCACTGTGCCACCGGGAGGCTAGGAGTGCTTTAGTTTTTGAATTAGATTTTAAACATCCCAATAAAGTTTGGCACATAAAAGTGATTCAAAACCAGAAGTTCAGCTGAACTCAAACTGATTTCTGTCTAAAAACAAGCTGCTTTTGGAAAACGTCCACAGGACGGTAAAGTTCCCGGCCCGACCAGCCTCACCTCTCTCTCTCTCTCTCTCTCTCTCTTTCTCTCTCTCTCTCTCTCTCTCTCTCTCTCTCTCTCTCTCTCTCTCTCCCAGCATGAATAATTTAGTCGTGACAGGCCGAGACGCCGTTGGCTCAGAGGCTTTTAAAGCCCGGTTCGGCCTGCCAATGCACCACCTCTAAACAGCTCCCCCAATGACAGATGAACCTTTAATGGCATTACATGCTGTGCTGCGGGACATTTTATCCTTTTCTCTGTGACTAATGAACAACACATGACAAATAACACAGATTGATGGCTAAAAGGTGGGCAGACACATCCATATGCAGGGAGTGGCCCAGGTCCTGTTAATCAAGTTTGTCCCTGGACCGAGGTGGACTGAGATTAATAGCAACGGCTCACAGATTAAAAGATGAGTGGGAATGAGTGGATTTAAGGGAAGCTGCAAATGTTTTTCTTAATCATCTAAATTAAGTTTTTACACTGAAAAATGATGGTGTGTGTTGCTCCTTTAGCTCAAATACAACGTGAGCTTTGGTTCTCTGACTGAAGCGAAAAACTCCTCACAGTAAACTGGATGTTTAAAGAAGACAATCAAAATGTTTTACATGTTTTATCTAATGATCCATTTTACATTGCTGTTTTTGTTGTTGTTTTTTAAGTCATTAATGTTTTTTGTTGTGACTTTTCTCAATCTAAAACTGCGAAAACTTAGAAGAATAATCAAATGAGAAAATCTCTATTTGTCTTCAGTCAAATCTTGTTTTTTATTAGTCAAAGTTTTGTAATTTCTGAGGACATAATTATAATTTTGCAGACAGTTGAACGACAGTGATATTTGAAGACTGTCTGGGCTGAACCTCACTGATCTGCTGCCTTCACAGATTGGACTCAACACTATTAGAATCCTAACCTGCATATATCAATGTTTTACTGCAGCTAGCTGACAAATTAATAAAGCTTATTCATTTTTTGCAGCGTACAAACACAAGAAATGACAATGAATTGGGCCATAAACATGGTTTATGGCCCAGAATATCTCTCCAAGTCAAACATTAAAACAGTCTCAGTCTAACATTAAGTTTATTTTTGAAAATGGTACTGAATGGTTTACAGTGTCTGTTCTCTATTGATCATCATGTCTGCTTATTTACATCACAAGTTTTGATTGTTTTGGTATAAAAGTTTCACATAATTCTTTACTAATTTTAGTAATGTTTTGTACAGTGTAGTTCCCATAATGCCTTGCTGCTTACTTAAGGTAATACATAATACAAATCCTCAGAGGTTATATTCACGTGTCCTTATGTAGCTGCAAATCGACGTGGTACTGCTTGAGGTACTGCTGGAGGTATTGCTGGAGGTACTGCTGGAGGGATTGCTTGAAGTACTGCTTGAGGTACTGCTGGAGGTGCTGCTTGAGGTACTGCTGGAGAGACTGCTTGAGGTACTGCTTGAGGTACTGCTGGAGGTATTGCTGGAGGTACTGCTGGAGGGATTGCTTGAAGTACTGCTTGAGGTACTGCTGGAGGTGCTGCTTGAGGTACTGCTGGAGGTATTGCTGGAGGTACTGCTGGAGTTATTGCTGGAGGTACTGCTGGAGGTACTGCTGGAGGTGCTGCTTGAGGTACTGCTGGAGGTATTGCTTGAGGTACTGCTGGAGGTGCTGCTTGAGGTACTGCTGGAGGTACTGCTTGAGGTATTGCTGGAGGTACTGCTGGAGGTACTGCTGGAGGTATTGCTGGAGGTACTGCTGGAGGTACTGCTGGAGGTATTGCTGGAGGTATTGCTGGAGATACTGTTTGAGGTACTGCTTGAAGTACTGCTGGAGGTACTGCTTGAGGTATTGCTGGAGGTACTGCTGGAGGTACTGCTTGAGGTATTGCTGGAGGTACTGCTGGAGGTACTGCTTGAGGTACTGCTGGAGGTGCTGCTTGAGGTACTGCTGGAGGTATTGCTTGAGGTACTGCTGGAGGTACTGCTGGAGGTACTGCTGGAGGTACTGCTGGAGGTACTGCTGGAGGTACTGCTGGTTACTGACACCATGTGAAAGCATGAATGATGATAATGTTTTCCACACTGTGATGCTGAGTAGCGGTGCAAACCTGCTCTCATTAACCAGCGTCCAGATAGCCGAGTTCTCCTCCAACAAACAGCATCTCAGTTTGAGTCACACACACACACACACACACACACACACACACACACACACACACACACACACACACACACACACACACACACACACACACACACACACACACACACACACACACACACACACACACACACACACACACACACACACACACACACACACACACACACACACACACGGATGCACCTCATTACAGCTCAGCAGTTTCTCTCAGTCCGTCATCCCTCCATCAGTCTGCTCACATCCACAGCTGCTCATCATGAATCAGACCTGAGCTGTTATCTGAGCATCATGTGATCCAGGCTGATGCACGTTAAGACAGAAGCTACAACCAGAACCTGTTTATGGAAACAGCTCCGCTGAGCCTCCCTCCACTGGGAATCTGTTCCATGTCTCCATGTTTAATATTAATGATACCGTCTCTGACGATGTCTGAAGCTCCATTTTCTCTGTCTAACAGGGTTTGAGAGTTGTTGTGGCAGACAAGAGGACATTTTCAATGAAAGACAGCACGGAGAAGAGAACAGGTTCATCACAGGAGGAATTCTCTGCTGTGAGATTTTCCTCTGATTCATAGAATCATTGTTGTGAGTTAGAAAACAACAATTCTCCTTTCTTATGTCGAGCATCCAGGCTGTTGTGATGAAAGGTGTTAAGAATGGGAAAATAATCTGATTAAAAGCAACTCGTGGAGGATGGACTGAACTCAATTTAATCAAAACATGAAGTGTGTGACCACATTTGAACAGACCAAGAGTTAAAGACGAGGAGTAAATGAGTAAGTGTATTTTAAATTGTGGATATTTAGTACATTACTTGACATTATTGGCTTTTTCAATCATATCCTTGATCTTGTCGTCACCAATGCTATTGACACTGATCAGTTACCAGTTTTTCCCTGCAACCCTCTGTTATCAGATCACTTCTTGATATTGTTTAGATTAAGTGGATTTACAGCACCTGGGAAGAAATTAAAATATAATGTCTGTCAGACAAGTCTGTGACCAAATTCAAGGAAATACTCAATCAACACTTACTTTTCTGAAGAAAGCCTCCGGCTCAGAGGCTGGTTCTGCAGGCTTCTTCCTGTTGCAAGGAGTTTTTCCTTTCTACAGTTGGTCTTTCATTTCAACTTTAAAGTAGGACTGCATGATATGAATATGTTTGTCTATACATTTGAAACAGATCATATTTCACAGGTTTTATCAATACATCCCATCTACAAGAGGGCAGAAGTAGAAAGATCAAGGAAAAAGTGAACCAAAGTGCTCCAGTTCTGAAACACTATTTTAAGAACTGCAGATGTTCATGTGACTAAAAATATAAACTGGGTTACAACTGCATCCAAGAAGGAAAAGAGTGTTGTTATTTGAAAGTACTCACCCAAAATCACAGGACAGCAACATCATTGCTGTGTTTGCTCTTTAATACAAGTCAAACTACACTCATTGCAAATCCCATAATATGGTGCAGCCCTCCTCATAAAGCCTCCACACTTAGAGCTACGGTAGAATACACACCTTTGTGTTGGAATGTGTGTGTGTGTGTGTGTGTGTGTGTGTGTGTGTGTGTGTGTGTGTGTGTGTGTGTGTGTGTGTGTGTGTGTGTGTGTGTGTGTGTGTGTGTGTGTGTGTGTGTGTGTGTGTGTGTGTGTGTGTGTGTGTGACTGTATTGGTATCGGAGCAGCCTGACTCCTATGTGCTGGATTCATAGCAGGTTTATTCGTCGTGATAAATCAAGTGTCTCAGTAGGATTCCTATGTGTCATTTGTCACTGAGAGACGGTTTGTCCCAGACAATCTTTCAGACTCACACTTAATAGCCTGTAGAGGAAAAAACCCTCAACAGGATTTTCATCTCCCCACGGAAAGTCCATTCAATCCTGTGACAATAGACGGTGTGGCCTATTCATTCTCAATATGGACCTCCACATGAGATGCAAATGCTTTCTGTGCAGACACATTTGCAGAATTAGCAGGGCAGGGCATAAATATTGCTTAGAGGACAGCGAGATGGAGCACAGAAGAGGATTTTTGGCAATGAGCTCACCTCCCGACCCAATGAGTCAAATGAGATTCTGTCTAAAAAGATTCATATCTGGAGGAAACCCAGGGCTACGACCTCAGCACTTCACCAGATTAAATCAAAGGTCCCCAGGGCTGTGTGTGTGTGTGTGTGTGTGTGTGTGTGTGTGTGTGTGTGTGTGTGTGTGTGTGTGTGTGTGTGTGTGTGTGTGTGTGTGTGTGTGTGTGTGTGTGTGTGTGTGTGTGTGTGTGTGTAAGTGTGTATGGTCCCCAGACAGGTAGCTAATCTGATGCAGAGCATCTGTCAGTGTTTATAGTAAAGTTTCCATGTGCAGATACCAACCAGGAGAGGAGGGAGAGTCCGTCCATATCTTAATAACAGCTCACTGACACCAGAGCTCCACTCATCACTGCCACTGATGTCATTTAATTCAGCAGGGAAGTTGAGGATTATCTGTTGGTACCCATCCAAAGAAGATGACCCCTCTCCGGCTACAGAGCCCCCTTAAAGGGTCCCCAGGTGGAGGCTTGCAGTAGGGCGACTAAAGTCTTCCCCTCAGCAAGGTCACATAGCTACAGTTGGCCTGGTGGCGTCAGGCTCCAGGCTCCAATTAGCAGCTGTGACTGAGCGTAAACTCAGCATAGATAATCTCTGTGGTTTGGGGGGGGGGGTCTCCCACCAACTGCCTCGCCATCAAAGGGCTAACCACCCATCATGGCGAACCCAAACGGTTATGACACTGACCTTAAGACAGAGCAACTCCATGTTGGAGATGGAACGGCTCAGCTGTGACAACATCGATGTAAATTCTGTTGATAAATTTATGTCTTGGATCAGTGGATCAAGTGAACCATATTCACTTTCTAAAAGGGACTAATGAAGCATCTGCTTGTATTTATTTACAGGTATGTTAATAAAAGAGTCTTAATAAGTGCTTTCTGTTCACTAGCTGTTTTGAAAGAACTATAATGTTTAATCTCTGAGGACTTCTCTCAATCTAAAAAAAAGCCAGATTGTAGTAACGTGGTTTATAAACACACTGTATTTAATGTAATGAAAAGCCCCACCTAAGAAATGTATCACCAGCTGACATTGTCTTGGATCCATTGTCAGCAAAAATGGAAACTTACAGCCAGAGTTTGACCGCCGAAGAGTCCTGGTGATGAAATCCCTATCAAGGCCATTATGGAGACACAGGCATATCACAAGCACCACCAAGTTTAAATAATGCATCCGTTGTCCCCGTCCTCCTTTACGGGTGTGAAACCTGGCCCCTCAATAAGACCCTAGAGATCAGAATAGATGGTTTGGATTCCAGATCACTTTGTTGCATCGAGGGATTATATTGGTCACAGCGTGTGAGAAGGGAGCTTCCAGAGCTTCCAGAGCTTCCAGCCTCGCGCCTGGTGGTCAAATGAAGAGTTCACTGGTATGGTCAGGCGCTACACTACCCTCCGAACATCCCACTGGGGCCATGCCCGACTTTCAACCTCAACAAGTCGGATCAAGTGGGAAACGTGATCATCCAGGACCTAGCAGACTGTGGCGTGACCCTGGAGCCAGTCCTCCAGCTCGGCCAGGACTGATCAGGGTGGAAGAGAGTGGTTAGTGAGGTCGAGTAAGTAAAACACACAAAAATCCAAAGAGGAGGCAACAGGAGGAGACTCCAGGTCTCTCCCTGTTGCAAGACCAAAAACTGTTCTGACTCCGAAGGCTCTCAATCACATCATATTGTTGGCCCAAGCTGCCGAACAGGACAAGGGCGGAAAAAAACAAAAAAAAAAACAAAAAAACAAAAACAAAGAGGAGGTGCTTGCAAGTGGCTTCTTTTGTCGGCACGTCCTCTTTGATTTATGTTTTGGAAAGAAATCAGTTTGATAAAATAAGAAAGCCGGGAGAATCCATAATAACCCACATTTTTTATAATTCAATCTAAAGATAGTATGATAGACAGTATAATGTAAACACCAACACACTTTATAAGGAACACTGGTTCAACTCCTCATTAAGTGTAATCTCTGCTCCTCCAGTGTCCTGACGATGATGAAGATGAGCTGATGAAGTTCAAAGTCAGCGTGAGAAGGCTGAAGAAAGGGGATTTTGACATAGATGCAAGACATTTAGAAACAGATTTGACAATTTCAGCAACTTTTATAGATAAATATATCTGCATGTGTATGTATTATATTTACTAAAGGAAGTCTGAAAAGTAAGTGGCCTGACACAGAACCCTGAGGACCTTAACAATCACTAGTATTGTCACATTGCATTTTCTGCTTTCCTGTTTTATTTTGAAATCTCCCTCTGTCTCTGCTTTCATGCTGCCTGACTTCCCCTCCTGGTTCCTGATTGCTGCTCCCTGTCCTGATGTGTTTCACCTGTGCCTGAGAGTGTGATCGTCTGCACCTGGTGTCTGCAGTAAATATTACTTTACAGTTCTGCATCTTGTCGCCACTTCATCTGTGTTGTTTCTCCAGTCGTCCCAGGTTTCATCTTGTGTTTCAAGTCTCATGTTTTTGACCTTTTTCTGTCCAAACAAGATTCCTGTCCAGCCCTCGATGGAGATTCAAGATATTGAAAGGGGAATATGTCTTATCAATGTGATTTAAAGTAACTTAGAGTTTTAGTTGAAATGAAATAATCAAATGTAATAAAATGTCAATGATTTGTATTAATTTCAGTGCTGAGGTCAATCAGGGCAAGAATAAAGTTTACACACTTTGTGAGATGATTATTTTCAGGATACAACCAGCAGGTTTATATCCTCATGGATAAATTGCATCAACAACCTTTTTACATATTTTATTGACTTGTAGCTGTTGTAGTGATTAAAATAGAACTTCAGGTGATGTGATGGCGCATGTTATCTATAAGCTATCTATCATTGTTCAGTCTTATCGTTCTCTCAGTTCTTCCTGTTGTATCGATGGAGCGATCAGGGATCAGGGGTCGGGGGTGGGGGTGGGGGTGGGGGCGTTGGGAGGTGCTCTGTTTTTAGCATGTGAAGCACTTTGCGCTGCATTAGATTGTATGAAGAGTGCTCTATGAATACAGACAGAAGGATTGATTGATGCAAAAGAAGCAATAAAGTACGTTTATGTGAAACCTGTCTCTAAACCAAACCAAGTACTTTCAGTGAATAACATGACAAAGTAGAATGTTTCCTCTGCTACACTTCCACGCAGCTGAAATAATGTCCATTGATGAAAAGCTCTTTATTTTTCAGCTGTATTGACTTGTTTGTGGTTCTGAGGGTCTGAGTGTTGTATCATGGTAATAAGAGTCTGTTTTGTTGGTCTGAACTGTGTACCATCCTTCCATCTTCGGTTCTTTTTACTTGTCCTCATCTTCTGGGGGAACCTCAAGTCGTGTCCAAATTAAATGTGAGATCTAGACTCTGCAGGGGGTCCCGGATGATCTGAACACCTCCTGTCAGCATGATGGAGCTTCAAAGACCAGAAACTTTCATTCATCACCTCACCTGAAACACACAGAGTATATTATGTAATGTGTTATATATCGTTTTACACCAATCCAGTCATGTTTCACTCATTTTGTGGACCAAATATGAGCTGATTAACGAGGTTTCATTTTTTTTGTGTGGTCAGTCTCAGGAATGTTTAAGGGACATGGACCAAAGTGGACCAACAGACCAGATCTGTTACAACAGTTCATACAGTATTTTGTTGATGGTCACTCGTATACTGTGATGGTGGACATGATGTCATGTTTACTCAGTGTACACATCAGCTTGAGGTCATTGAAAAGTAAAGTGAATGAAGCCAGGTTATATCACAGAAAGGATTACTCCTCTACAATATGCAATTCTGATTGGAACTTCATGGACACTAAACTGTCACAACAAGACTCGGTCACTGTCCATCTCCGTCCATCGACATCAACAACTCAATGGACCCGCTCCCGATATCACTTCCAGGTCAACTCTAGATTTGGGACTTTTCCCCTCTGGTAGATTGTGTTTATAAATTTGTGTCGCTGCTTTTAAAAATGTTTAACTTTTTTTTACTTGTTAATTTGTATGTGAAATGTTACTTTGTTCTGGGATCTGTAAATGTGCGATGGTTATGTAATACGTCAAAATGTTTTCCGAAATGTAAATTTGTCTCATGTTGGAATTTTAGTATCTTTACTACTTTAACAACTTGCAGATACAAAGAGCAGAAGTACCACGGCTGACCAGAGTCTGAGATTTGTTCTGACTGCGTGAAAGACTATTTAAAAGTTCATATTTATATTTACTGTCATTTATATTAAACAAATGACTCCCTGCTCTCCGCTCTCAACTCACATCACAAAGCGACGTTCATTTGATGGCCGTTGGTTTTCTGGACGCCCCACTCTTCCTCTGAGACGCTGCAGAATCAGTCGACTCTCCTCTGCCAGTCCAAGTATTGGGTTGCTAATGGCTTTTACCCACTGATGTATGAGGCGGCAGAAACAGCCGCTGACAGAGGGCCCAGACATTAATATTTACAAGCCTTGAGGGGGTCAAGGCCGAATGGATGGAGTCATCTTCAATAAAACATGTCCCCACCCTGCTGCTCTGCCATCACCCACAACTCACATTTACACTGACCATGCATCTTATTAATCTCTGACTGGGTTTTGGTGTGTGTGTTGTCTGTGTAAAATGAACCTGGCGGTCATGGAGGTTTAATGGGAATGTGTAATCCACTTTATCCTGGGGTCCAGGGATAAATCAATAGCCTATAAAGTTTTGGTTCGGTTACTTTGTGGGCTGAAACACCACAGTAAAAAATGATCATTGTGGTGTCTGGGGGGTGTAAAAGCTTTTATGCAAAATCAAAGCTAAGCAAGATATTAAAGTTTGATGGTTCAGGCTTTCAGAAGATTGCGTGAAAGGTTAAATGACTGAGCTCGTGGATTTGTGGACGGATTTGACAGCAGGTTGATGAAAGCGTGGAGCAGAGCAGGTTGAGGGCGGAGCCTCGGTGGTGCATCAGGTATAAAGCAGCAGTCAAGCATTCGTGATTTAGAGACACGAGTGCACAAAGCCACTAATAAATTTCTTTAACAGTAGGCTCAGTACGCACAAGACTCAGCAGATTTTACTGTTAAAGTCATTTGGTTAAAGGTGTGTGAACAGCCTCTAAAGCAGGTTTCAGTTTGTTAATAACTTCATCAAACATTTCAGGGCAAACGTTTCTATTGTTTCACCACAAAAAATCATTGATCCAGTTTTTTTATTTTTTTTTTTAATTCACTCCTGCTCAGCTTTACAAATCTATGTTTGCACTACTTTTACAATTGTTTTCATTTTGCACTATGACGGATTATTTGCTTTAACAAGAGATGGTGTGAAAAATTCTATCACAGATGATTACTTAAATGTCTAAAGTTACTAAAACAAAGGGAGACTTTTTGTTTTCACTGTCAGCCTTCATAAACACTCAGCTGCAAAGCTTTAATATCACAACATTTGATAAGCCGTTTGAGAAGAGAAAATATCTACCAGTCAAGATGAATAATGTTAAAAAGGTTGAGAAGTTTGCTGGTCTACAGTTTTAAACATATCGAATAATGACGTTTCGTTATTTCACCTCCATATTTAAAACCCCTGCAGCTGTTTTCCTTCATTTGTCTCCACACCTTTTTGATCAAATGAAGGATTGAGCCAACAAGACGCATCAAAAGGAAGAAGTCCTCCAGTCTCGGTCTTAATGAATATGTCTACGAAGCGTCACCACAGGTTCAGACACAGCACAGGTTGGATGTCGGCCTCTGCTTCGCTCTGACGGAGTCCTCGCACTCTCATTTTGGTCTTGAAGGTGTCGTTTTAAACCTTTCTAAGGCTGCTACACACAAATTTCAGCCATTGCAGACAGAAGGTAGCAATCATTGGAGAAACAGAGCCGAATCGCTGGTCTTGGCTCTATCGATGGTCCTACGTCACCCAGTGAGACTAGTTCAAGGACGGCCGTTGTCATGGCGACCAAAAACAAAATGCAATAAAATTCAGACAGTGTCAGATACTTGGGGCGATGGTGACTGCAGCTGAGACCTGTTTGTTACGTTTACATGCGGTGTGTTTTGTTGGAAAATGAGACCATAACAGTAAACGCTCACGTAAAATGCTTCATCCCAAGTTGTCTTCTCCTTCTGAGCCACGACCGCGTCCATATTTTCCTCCTTCTCTTAGATTTTGCATTTCTCTCCAAACACACAAGTGACACAACGCTGAGGCTCCATTCATGTTTGTGTTTAGGATGTGTTACTGTTGTGTGATCGGGTATCATTGCAGAATCACGTCGACTCACATCACTGTAGGCTGCGATTCAGTTTGCGTTTTCTTCGTGCGATCTGCACACAGGAAACTTCATGTCGTGGCCTAAAGTTTATTAGAGTGGTGCTGTAGAGTGTGGTGGGCTGTGAAGTTTAAAGATTGTTAAGATCGTCTGCAGGAGAATTTAGAGCTCATTAACACGTCCTAATTTTTACCTCCATCAACGAATGTTGGGGCGGCAGGTGGTGTATTTGCCTGTGTGTATTTATTTATTGGTTTGCATGCATGTATTTGACCAACTTTTCTCAAAAACTACTGACCCGAATTGCATGAAATCTTCAGGGATGATTTGTCATCATCGAAGGACTGAGCCATTAGATTTTGGGACGTTAAGGGTTAACCATTTCTGAATAAATCCCCAAAACTGTGAAAAATGTCCCATACAAAGCGGATGAGAGAGGCCCCTCATGGAGGAGATCAGCGTCTGTTGCCATGGAGACGCTCCCAGCTCAGAGTTTCACAGTGATTTTGCTACCTGACAGGCTAGTTAGCATCGAGTTATTCTAAAGTCAGCATTTAAAAAATACATTTATTATCTTTCACGTGATGTGATGGAGTGATGTTCACGTGTTCACTTCACGTGTTGAAGGCAGAAAAAGCGTCGGCAGAAGTTTTCCCCTCCGGGGCAGAAGAAAAGAGAGACCATGAGTCAGAGGTAGAGAAAAGAAGATAGCTTTACTATAAAGAAGGCGTCGCTAGCAGAAGTTGCAACATCTCATCATACACGCATACATGGTGAATATATTTATGCCATTTTCTGTTGAGTAGATGTACCTTACAAAAGCTGTTATTCTGCGTGTTGAAGCTCTGATACACATGGTAAAAAAAAGAGACGCTAATAAGACAGCTCGTTGAAGAAAGACGTCAAACAGCGCGCGATGAGTCGTCAACAATCCAGTCGCCAACCTGCACCGTTAAAATCGAAGACGGACGGTATGAAGAGACGCTGAAGGCTCCTCACACCACACAGAAGAACGCAGTGTGGAAATGATCATATCCCCCTTTTTTTTTTGTCTGATTAAAGAGAAATGTGCAGGTTTTCACAACCGATCTCAAAAGTCCAAAATTTGATCACTGCGTTTTGTGAACGTTCAGCTCCTGTTTCAGCTCCTGCGGTCACACAGTGAAATCACACTGCTGATTTTAGAATCGGCTTTTGTTTTGAAATAATGTTATTTATGTACGGTCAATCTGGACTTTTATTCTCATTTCTGCTAAATCTGAAAACACACTATAGGTATTTACACTGTGAACCCAGAAATAGCAGAAATGTTATTCATATTTCTTAATAGTAACAATAATTTGTTTTTTTACTCTCCAGGAAAGGAATCCTAAAATGTGTTGGTTCTTGTTTCAGGTGCGATGATCTGTAATACCTCACACCTGTAAAGCACTCCAGCTGGGGACCGGATGAAGAGGAGCACCTGAACGCAGCACGGCGGGGGAGAGGGGTGCGGGTGAAGGTTCGTAGTGACATGAAATGATTGTTGGGTGACAAACGTGACGCAGTTGGTCTCAGCACCTCAGCAGGTGCAGCTTTCAGGCCTTTTAGCAGTTTTCTGTGCGACAGACGGTTCACTGCTGCGGTTATTTACACGGTAGAGAATCAAACGTCTTCCTTCTTCACAACACAGAATCCAAACTGTCCTCAAACCAGAACCACGTATTACGACGTCGAAGGGCAACAGGAGGTGAAGGATGATTCCAGTTCATGTCCTCAGAGTGCAAACGTTAGTCAAAGCTACATTACGAAGGTGCACGACGGGCTGGAGATGCACCGTGGAGACGGGCTTTGTCTTTTATGATAAAGCGTTTTGAGGGGATTCAAGTTTGATATATTTACAACGGTGTTTTTCCTTTCTTTCAGGACCGACATGTACAGAATATATGCCAAATCATTCAGAAGCAATTCTTTTTTTTCTTCTTCTTTTTTTGTGCGTTTGAAAGGGTATGTTACATAAAATCTGAATAACAACAAAGATCAACAATAATACAACATGAGAGTACGAGAAAAGCAGCACGACGGACGGAGAAAGGTGGTGGTGTTGTGTCGTGACGTTCACAGCAGAAAAGCCAGCTGCTACAAAAACGTCTTGGACAAACTGTCCCCTTTCAGACGGGCACAGATCTGGAGACATCCTCAGTTTGGCTGTTTCTGATATGCAACAACAACAACAACAACAACAAAAAGTGTGTATAGAACAATTATTAAATTATCAACTAATATATTAATACTATCCACATCATGTAATAAATAGAAATATAAAATAAATATTTGAAATACAATGTGAGCCTAACCGTAGTTAAGATCTATTTGATTTAGCGTTGGAAGTTTTCATAGTGCCGTTGAGTAGCAGGCGGCTACGGTGTGAAAGTTTAGTAGAAAACATAAAGCAGACTGCCAACAGGTGAAATACTGAATATACGCTTTTCTCTTTCGGCCGCAAAAACAAAGTGAAGCGTTTCAAAGGTGTCTGTGAAGTCAGCGTAATAAATCTCATGCGTGAATCTTTTCACTTGTTTCTAACAACGACTCTTTTTGTCTGTAATGATTAACAAAGTGAGTTTATAAAAACTAGAAGGGAACAGGTGCCGACCCTCGTGTGAAGGTGAGTTCAGACGAGAAACCAGAGACGCACACTCACGAGGAGACCTTCACACACCGCGGGGAGTTTCAAGTCTTTTTCTGTAGGTTTTTTTTTTTTTTAAATGTCTTGATCCTCGACACACGCCTGGTGTCAAGAAGTTTATATACAGAAGACATTACTGTCAGCGAGTCTGCTGGACAGAATAACACCTTAATGAAAAGCAAGAAACTCACAACATAATTCAGCTTTTCATTTGTTTTTGAATCTTCTAACAACCATGAGAAATCAAATCTGATTCAAACAGAATCTGTTGTGCTGTGAAAGCTGCAGAATGATGATACAATACTGATCAAACAGCTCAAGTTATTCCTGATAACGTTCAATGAGTTTTTTTGTTTTTTTAAGAATTTAAAAGTAGAAAGTATAGAAGTTGTGAGAATTAGACAGCTGGTGGGTGAAGGCCTTCGGACACTGAGTCCGGATGAGAAGCCGTCCGGGTTCAGTCTGCGTTGAGACGCGATGTGAATGAGGTTTTAGTCTGAACACGCCTCACAGGGTCACAGCGTCTCCTGCTGCATTCATGTCCTACGAGAGGAAAACAGACCCACTTCCTGTCTGGTTGCATCCAATGTCTCAGATTACAGGAAGCGGACGCTAATCTGAAGGGTTTGGATCTGACATTTCAACAAGTGCTGCGTCACATCTGAAGAAATGCAGGAATATTTCTTTGAATTCTCAGTTCGTTCATTTTTCCGCTCGGACATGAACGCAGCTCCAGCCTGCATGCTAACAAGGGGGTTCACCAGGTCGTGGTCTACTGCTGTTCCTCAAGCAAAACTAACGTTCCCCTCCATTTGCCCTCCCGCTCTGCTTGCACTAAAGTTACTATCATGCTCCAAAATATTTTTAGTTGATTCTTTAAAACCAAAAGAAAGAAAAAGAAACGACAGTATTCAGTACCAGCATACTGTGAAAGAGCTCGCTGCTCGTGCAGAAAACAGCTTTTCTCTCAGAAGCTATTTGAACTTCTGCACCACAGCGCAGGGTTAGAGGTAAGAAAAAGACGTCCGCCACACAGCTGAAGGCAAAGTGAATGAAAGCACGTGATTCCACTCTGCGTGTGCTCAAAAGAAACTCCGATGTGTACTTTTACTAACCTGATTCAAACCCAAGACGTGATGGAGGGGGTGAGAGTGCATAGTTTTTTGCGGGGCACCTAAAATGTGTGCCGGGGACTATTCAGCATTCGTCAAGACTGAAGAACTCGTCTACCAGCTGTGGACAAAAGGAAAATCTCTCGTTGTGTAAATATCAATATGATAAACATATCTGCCGGCATCCAGAGATCCATGGTTCAAAGCTGATATGTTGGAGGAAGCGTGTGTGTGTGTGTGTGTATGTGCGTGTGTGTGTGTGCGTGTGTGTGTGTGTGTGTGTGTGTGATGTCTGGAGCAGAAGGAAAGAGAAAGAAAAGCCTGTAAAGCTCGTTGAAGCCGACAGATGCTGACAGCCGCCCTGAAGACACAAGTCGAGTCTGTGTGTGTGTGTGTGTGTGTGTGTGTGTGTGTGTGTGTGTGTGTGTGTGTGTGTGTGTGTGTGTGTGTGTGTGTGTGTGTGTGTGTGTGTGTGTGCGTGTGTGTGTGTGTATAGGTGTGGGTCGGGCGGCAGGACGCAGAGGAAACTGAGCACTTTGTCCAAACATCACCTGCGTGGGTTCTCGCTCGCAGCTGCAAACTAAAGTAAAGGCTTGTGGTTTGACTCCACTGTTGGTCCAGACAGGCCGTTCTCCTGCCGTCTCCGCTGTGTGTTAGTGTCTGCTGTGTGGGGCTGTGGTTGCTCGTAGCGGCCTCCGGGGGGAGCTACAGAGTTCCAGCGCTGCGCCGCTATGCGAGCGAGTAGATGGCGTTGACGGGCGAGGTGGCCTCGGAGCTCTCATTGCCCTCCGTCTCGTCCTTGTCCTTCTTCACCGTGTACTGGCCGATGAAGGAGCCGTCCTCATTGAACTGGCCGTCGCCGCCCTCGCCATAGTCCACCAGGCTGTCGTCGCTCTCCTTCACGATGCCGTCCAGAGACGTCTGGCTGCCCTGCAGGGGCTTGTTGTCCTCGTCGCTGCTGCAAAGGTGAAAGAAGAGGAAGTGAGAGGAGACAGTGGCGCCTCGGCTCAGAGTCCAGGAGGCAGGAGGTCACACGCTGGTTAAAAAGCAGGAAGTGAAGGTTAAAGAAATGACCAAACATTTAAGGAAACCAGAGCTGGTTAGAATCATGTTAGATCATCTCTGTTGATGTTAGTTTTGGGGGAATTATTTCCTGAAAGGATAGGTTTGAATTCACACTGATACAGTCCTCACATGTAATCCTAATCTAAATCCTAACATGGCTGAAGATTAGTTTTAGCATCTGCTTTTTCAATGAGTTCAGATGTTTTTGTTTTCACTGAACTCATTACATTCAACAGGAACAAACCATGTTCATGACTGTCCTTAAGCTTTATCCCCTTGTTTTTCTACATCTAACTCACCCTGCTCCTCTTGCTCAGGGAGCCACAGAGGGAATTGGACCTGCGACTCTCTGAACATGAGCTCACAGATCAATCCAAACCTATCCTTTCAACAGGAGATTCATTCTGCAGCATTCAACCTCAAGGTTTCTCCAGAAACTTTATTCAACTTCCCTCAGATTGTTTTCAGTTTAAAACTAGCTGCAGTAAACAGTGATCAGCCGTAACATTATGACCATCCAACTGCTTCCTTCCTGGGACCACATGTGATTGATTGAAGACACTGGAAACAGCTTTCCATTTCTACCACCTCAGGATTGAGACGATCGCTGTCAGAGGTCATAATGTTATGGCTGATCCATGTATATATTGTTCGTCTTCTCCAAGCCCTGAACATGTAGCATACAAAACATGCACGTTTTAAACCTTTACACCATTAGACATTTTCCAAGCAGCAATCATTTCTTCCCCAAAACCTGCTCTTCTTCAAATAAATGTGCAAATCCGCAGAACTTGGTAGTGAAGATAAAAAGAGAGAAACACAGTAGTAAACATTGATATTTAAAGATTTGCAAACGCATGCTGAACCGTGGCCATACTCTGCCATGAGATCTGGATCTCAGTTCAGAGCAGGCTGCGCGTCTCCTGACGGACTCCAGCAGGACGTCCTTCATGCAGGGCGAGTGGCTCTGCAGGAGCATCAGCTCCCCTCTGGCAGGTCAAGCTCGCAGCATCGCAGCAGGGAGATGCATTGAGAGGATGCAGCAGTGAGGAATTATTCTGCAGGACTCATCGTGTCTGCATGTCAAGATCAAACGTCTTCTGATTGTGTCTGGAGGAGGGAATCTACCCTGCAGCTTCTCACAGTCCTCATGCTTCATGCCTCGTTAAAGATATTCCTCTGGTTTATCATGTAGATTCATCAGACTTCAGGATCGGCTCAGTTCCAAACTTCAGGATTTGCTTTCCTTCCCAGAAAATTGCAGTCAACCAGAAATGATAGTGTGGGAAACGCTTCAAAATGGAGACCATATTTAGGTGTCAGGTCAATGAAACCAGGAGGATCCACTGTATTTATTTAAGAAAACTGTCTGCATTTTAAGAGTTAACCTAAAATGAAAAGAGAATTCCAGGATGACTGAGAATATAACCAAACGACGCTCATGACAGTCAAGCAGAGTGTGAGGCTCTGTTTACACAACGATGTTTCAAATGAAAACATTTTCTATTCCAAAAGGTTTTCCGTTCACTCGGCAACTTTTTGAAAACGATGTAGTTAGCATGCCAGGCCAGGAGTTGGCGCTGTTGGTTGCTTTTGTAATGAAACCACACGCACATGCTTATGGAGATCAAAACACTTTAAACATTACCAATGGGAGGACATGGACATTTGTATGGACAGACGACCAAGTTAGGTTGTTATTCCGGTGACTATCAACTCTCAGGTCGAAACGTCCACACAGGAAACATCTGTGAGAGCTAATCTAAATGATGTAGTACATATGCCAGTCCTTTAGGTGGCGCTGTAACGCTGCCACAGAAATACATTAGGAACAGAGAAGAAGACACGGAGCCTGCAAAAATGGAAAAATCAACAAAACCATCATCTGGCCTTCTTAAAGCGACAAGCATCAGTAGCTTCCGCAGCTCGACCTGGAGCAGGTGGACGTGACAGCGCGGAGACGGTTGCGGGGATATCGGGCAATGACATCATCATTTTCAGCAAATGTGTGTCTTTCCCTTCCACACGTCAAAGAAGACATTTTCAAATGCCTCTACTGTGTTTTAAAGAAAACGGCTGCTAAAACACCGCAACGTGCGAAAAGCAATGCGGCTACACCAAACGGCGTTGTTGTGTGGACGGGGCCTAAAACTAGGACAACGTGGACTTGGGAGTCATGACACTCTGGAGGCAAACACTGTTGTCAGAAACTTCCACCTTGGGAGCCTTTTTCAAAAAGATCTGTTTTTTTAGCTCCAAGCACCGTTTCCTCCAAAACATGACGAAGGTTTTGCGTTTTCACTTGAGAGCGTTGTCGTGCAAACAGGGCCTCAACGTTAGCCTCGTGAAAAGACGCAGTTCCAGTGTAACAAAGTCACAGATGAAATGTTGACTGGTGATTTCTCTTGATGTGGCCCTGATGAGCTACTTTACAACTGTAAAGTCTAACCCGGACAAAAGAAGATAACAGCTGGGTAAAACGTATGGATGCTGATTTTTCTTTTTTCTTTTTGAGAGGAAAAATCTGAGCGGTGATGATGAGCTGCAAACTGGATGTGAAATCAAACTGCTGCAGAGCAGAAAGACACATCACGTCTCTCAAGATAATGAGCGTGGAGCCTTCAGGATGTCGGCCTGACCGGATGTCATTCTTTCACCAGACCAGGAGCTCCGGAGAGCCTTTTATTTCTGCAGGGCGGGTCGGAGAATGATTCAATCATCTGATTAGAGGGATTGTTGCAGGAGGGCAGAGGTGGGAGTGAGTTACAGATAATCTCTGCTTTCTAACAAAACCTAAACCTGAGTGGAGAGTCCGGTACAGATTCATGTTACTTTCTATCACACGGGGAGGAGGAGAAAGAGGATTTTCTGAGAGCGGGGTGAGGAGGAGGAGGACGCAGGTGGGGAGAGAAGATGCTCTTTGTCTTTCATACCTTTCAAGAGATCTTTGGGCCAATGGAGAAAATAAATCCACAGAGAAAAGGGACACAGACACAAGGTGGGGTGGACAGAACAGAAAGACACACGTGAGACAGATGGAGAATCAAACATGCTGAATAAACAGATTCTGAGCTCAACATCAGAACAGCGTGAGGAAGGAGCTCCAGTGGTACGGCGTGGGCGACCATGTCGGAATCCAACCCGTGGCTCCTGTTTCAGGAGGTTAATAGTGACTGACAGTGGCAGAAGAGCACGACGTGTTTCTACACTTCATGGCTGAATGGAGTCGTGTGATTGGTCAACATCAGCTCAGGTGTGCAGGAGTGAGAGGATGAAACCTCGTCCAGGTGTTTTTAACACTGACAGAGGGTTTTTCACAGCAAAGTGATGATGGGTTTAGTAGAACTGTGTGGACGACCTCTGACCTCAGCGGAGAGCCTGAGATGTTTCACTTGCCTTCAGGTGGCGCCGGAACTTTTAACCCTCTCCTTTCAGGGTGTAAACTCGTCATCTCACAGCGCTCTGCAGCCTCTATCAGTCAAAACACTCAAGGCAAATGTTTAAAATTACTCAGTTATTTTTTTACTGATTTATTAAGAAATTAGGTTTTAATAAGACAGAATCTTATGAAACAATAAAATACACTAAAGTGTTGCACATATAACTGTAGGCTGAAATACTGTATAACAAAGTACCTCACGTAAAGCCTCTAACTGGAATATTTTCTTCATTTTGCTTTTAATGAAATAACAATGAAATGCTCCAATGTTTGTAAAAGCTGCACAGTGGTGAACTCTCTGTACACTTCTGCAATATAATATGTTACAAATCATCGCTGTTTTGAGAATTGTTATCTCATACATGCTCATCCAGTCATTCGATTGGTGCTGATGATATACTAGATATTTGCATAAAATGTGGCTTATTGTGTGTATTTGAAGAGCAGTTATCCAATCATTCAACACGCCAACACACAGTATCTCCCCCAGGATAAAGTGAAAGTATGAACATTTAAATGTCCTCTACGTAACCGTGCCAAGCAACTCTGAGTTATCGGTTATCAGCAGATCTTCCTGATCCTCGCCGGGAGCTTTGCTGTAATCATGCAGCGGAGATTAAATCTGCTCGTAGTGCCTCTCATGCTTTCTGTGGAATTCACCGTCATCATGCACAAAAACTCCAGTGAACACAGCAGCAGCTGCCTGAACAAACTGCTTTCCAACAACTTGGCTGCTGCCAAGCAGCTCAACAGTTAACGAGTTACAGATCCAGGTCTGAGAAATGGATTGATCTTCAGTGATCATTTCCCAAACAAGCAGGAGAAAACTGGGGAACTCGTGACGTTTTTCTACAGTTTGGACTATTTTGTAAATCCAAGACTACACAAGTAGTTGTTTTTTGGTTTTCTTGGATCATTAGGGTGTTTGTTCTGTCCTCCAAATGTTCTCCGGTTGTTTGTGGCTTCAGTAGGTTTTCTTAAGGGAGTCAAACGGAGCCAAACGTAGATCAGCAGCCCGGCGTCCTCGCCGCAGCCTGCATTGATTTCCCCGGCGGACCGCGCTATTTAAATGTCAGCCGGCAAACGAAAAACAATGCAATTAACCTCCAGAAGGGTGAAAAACATGTTTAGGGCCCCAACTGGCCAAAAAGACCTCCGGGAAGCAGCTGATCCCTGAAGAGCTGGTGTGGTGATGGAGGTGTGTCACTCTGTAATGTGAAGTCTTTAGGTAGTGACTTTTATTCAGACTAATGTCACTGTCTCATCGCCCTATAAAGGCTGATTCTATCCACTGCATGAAAGTACTAATGTTTTGCTTAAAATGAAATGAAATTGATTTAAAATGCTGCAGCAAGAGTCCTGACAGGAACCAGTGGGAGGTCACGTCACTCCAATACGAGCTTCTCTTCATTGGTTCCTGTTAAATCCAGAAGAGAATCTAAAATTCTTCTTTTAACCTGTGAAGCTCCTAACAACCAGAATCCATCGTGTCTTAAAGAGCTGTTGGTCCCATATTACCCCACAACCGTGACTTATGTTACAATTCAGAAGTTTCAATAACAATTTAGCATGGCAAACATTTCATTATATTTCCGGCTGTTTTTGTACTTGAATTTAGAGGTTTTAAGTTTCTGTCTCAGCATTTTTTTGGGGACAATTTTTACATTTAAGCTGTTTTAACCATTTTGGCTTATTTGTAAAGCACTTTTGTGGCTTTTTTTTCCCCCGATGTTTTTAAGCAATCCTAAGTCATTTAAAGGTTTTTTCTACAGCAGTTTTAACAGTTTTTCCCCGATTCAGTTCCTTTTCTAAAAGCTCTTTTCAGTCAAGAGTTAAAATTCTTTTTGAAAGTGACTTTGTGTGCGTAGATAATATGAAGAGAAGATCAAATGTTTATTTAGGTGGAATTTTGTGAAACGTTCATGGAGCCACTACAGAGGGGCGCAGGTTGCAGACCCCTGCCTCGACCCCGAGCAGAACAGCAGAAGGTCACATGAGGATGATTTGTATTGAGTTGTTTCCGCAGAGTTTGACTCCCTTAAGGAACCACAGCTCGTCCCGTCCTCATCAGCCCGATGTTAGCGCCTCCCTACAAACACTAAAGCAGCTCATTTCCACTCATCGTACTCACAGCAGGGATAAAACTCAATTCACTCGTTTGACCAAAAAGTCAACAATACAGGCTGATTGTCCTGTTTGGTCTCCCAAATACAAAGCTCATCCAGCTCCGTCTCACAGCCCCCCAAACCCCCCACCCCCCAATCCCCTCCCCCAGACCCCCCACCTCCGAGGAAACATCCGCTTCCCCCGACATGCGCAGGCCAAGAGAGATGCCGAAACCAAAGTACCTGTTCTCGTTCTCGTTCCTGTCATGGACAGACGACCCATTTCAGCGGTGGGAAGAGAGAGGACAAGACGTGAGGAATCATGGGAGGACAGTGAGGGAGAGAGGAGGGAGAGAGGACACACACACACACACGCACGCACGCACGCACGCACGCACGCACGCACACACACATACATACACACACACAGCTGAGGGATGGAGTCCCAGCTCGGGTGTTAATATTCCGCTTTATTAATAAAGAATACAGGATCTTACACACTATCGGGTGGATATTAAATTAAACACACTCAGGTGAGAATCACTACTGATAGCACCTCTATCACACTCATACAGAGACGTCTCTTCAATCGTAAAGCCTGCCGTGTCAGTCATTTTATAGAAGCGGAGAGCTGCCTCACCTTAAAGTACAGTATGCATTAGTACATTCTCTCATGATAGTCTGAATAACAGAAAAGACGTCGGTATTATCCTGCTGTCTTTTCATCGGTGGGATCAGAGGTGGATAATGACACTTTTCTCAGATCCTACAAAGTCTGTAATAAACAGTAAAAAGCTGCAGAGCCGCTCTCACACAGCCACGTTAGAACATGATCAACATGTTGTTAGCAAAGTGGACGGCAGGAAGAGAAAAGAAACACAGACTCGTTCTTCGTAAAGAAGAACGAGACCGAAGAGATCAGTGGGACCTGGAAGGAGCAGAAGAAACATCTCTTACCAACACATTGTGCAGCACGTGATAATAAAACACTGGAGAGACGTGGCCTCTCACACACACGCACACGCACACGCACACGCACACACACACACACACACACACACACACACACACACACACACACACACACACACACACACACACACACACACACACACACACACACACACACACACACACACACACACACACACACACACACACACCGAGACAGATCAACACAGACTTGTTCTGAGATTTTCTCTGTTTTGTTTTTTAAACTCTGTTGTCGTTTCCCCACCAGATCTATCGGATCCTGATTCCTACAACCATGTCTTTGTTAACTGTAACTGTGAATTACTCCAGCTTCATAACCAATGTAAAGACAAAGCGCAGCGTCTGCTATCAGCAGATTTCTGTAGCTGTGATGTTGTAAATACCCTCTGACATGAAGACAATATGAGTGAAACAGGTGTAATCACTGAAAAGGGGTCAGCTGCCCTCAGTCCTGAGCACCTTGCAGCTCCTAACGGGAATGTGGCCAAGCAGGTCACTTTAACAGTGAGTTTAAACATTGAAAAGATGCTGTGTGGTGTGACATTCATCATCAGATGACACAAAACTTTTCATCAACATGTGTTTAATGCTGATATCAGAGCGAGTCAGAGTCCTGTTCACTGTGCCGTGTGATCAGATGTGATGGATTTCCTTCAAAATGAACTCTGATGGTGAAGATGCTCCATGACGCCTGAACTCACAATGCTGCACCCGGCAACAAAAATACAACTGGAAAGGAACAAAGACTCCCTTTTTAAGTATCGGGTATCTGTTCTAATCCTGCAGCAGAATTAAACTACGTCACCTGGAACACATCCTGCTCACTAAAACGCGGCTTTTACAGCTTATTGATACTTACTGGTAATCAAAGGATCCATCCTGGTCTTTCTGATCCACTGGGTCCAAAGGAAGATCTTTTTTGTCACGCACTAATAACAGAAAAGGAAAAGTCACATTTACAGTGTGCAGTATAAACAGAAGAGAATCGGTTTGAGAACAAGATCACTCTGTTAATCAATTAACACGTGAATTCCTTCTTTTTACCCCCATTTATCTTCTCATTCTGGAGGTTAGTCTGCCGTATACACGCACGCACACAAGCACACACACACGCACGCACGCACGCACGCACACACACACGCACACGCACACACACACACACACACACACACACACACACACACACACACGCACACAAAAGTGTCTGACTGAACCAGAGATGTTGTTTTTATTCCAGCTGCTGGTCTTGAGGTGAACTTTCACTGATTCACTGACTTCACACTGTTTATTATCTTTTTGAATGACAGAATATGTTTGAAGAATAATGTAATGTGGATTAGAAAAGCAGTGCAGCTTTTGTGGGAGAGATGAACACGCCTGTGAGAGTTATTCAATTAGACGCTGTTAAATAAAGCCTCTTCAGCTCTTCGGTCAAAAACCAAAACATGTTTTAGTCTCAGGAAACTGCTTTATCTTGGTCAGTAGTTGCCATCTTTTCCTTCTCGGTGTTAGTTGAAAACTTTAATGCGTCACACTTGAGCACCTACCAAGACATTTCGCGATAGCAGTCACGTATCCACCACCTAGGCATTATAAAAACTGTAAGACATTAAGACAGCTCTGACTGAGAGGGAAAGACCAGGATGTTCTGCTTCTAGTGGGGGAGTAATGAGAGACGTTGCTGCCTGTGGATGTGGAGCTGTCGGTCGAGTTGCCAGCTGCTGTTTGTCTTTCACACTGTGATGATGACCTGCAGCTTCTCTTTTCTCAGCCAATTCATTAATAACCAAATCTGTTTGGTTTTCTGCCACCATTAAATCACTTGTTTTTAAAGACACAATAAAGTGAGGGATTTCAATCCAAGTGCATCACGCAACAGAAATGCATCAGTGACACGTTAGATAGCACAGATTACCACACAGATTACCATGGTTTAAAGAATTTCAACTTTCAACATATGTGACTAACATGGTAACATAGTCCTAGACATTACAGCTCCTGGACAACCATCAAATATCACATCAAATTCTGAAAATAACAACCAAACATCATTTAAACTTTTTCAATTATTCCAAAATAATCCAGTACACCTTCCTGAATCATTGCAAAAAAAGTGCTGAAATGAATCCAAACATTTGGTGCAATGTTGAATAATATTGTACTGTTGCTTCTTTCGATAATTAAAAGTCAACTTTCATTACTATTTGCTTCTTTGGCAGCATTGCGAACCCCGGAACATGAATGTTATCAATCTTACGGCTCGTGAGCCAAATCCAGCCGCCGTATAACCTCGTGAAGTTCGGCTTGGACTTTAGCTTTATACAAAATGGGTTTGTACATTGATTTGTGATGCATTTCAATCAAGGGCATGAATCAGTGCAGCTTTGTCTATTTGCTCGAACTTTACACTTCAAAGACTTTTGACATCCCAGACACTCAAAAACAAGAACAAAACAAAAAACAATCAGCAAGTAGATCTGAAACTGAAGTGAAGCATGTCCATGTATTAAAGTAAAAATAAATATGTAAAATACCTGCAATTGGGGAAATGTAGTTTTGAAAGAGGAGTTTTAAGGCCTTACCCGGGTATTTGCCCCCACGACTCCTCTTGATGAAGCAGACGATGAGGAGGATCAGAATGATCAGGGCGATGGCACACATCAAGCCAATGAACCAGCCCTGAGTGGCTATGTCCACCTGGTCTATGTAGGCTGCACACACACACACACACACACACACACACACACACACACACACACACACACACACACACACACACACACACACACACACACACACACACACACACACACACACACACACACACACACACACACACACACACACACACACACACACACACACACACAGAAGAGGGAGCACAGAGTGGAAACAGACGTTAACACAGTCTGTTCTCATCCAGAGTCCAGCAGACGTCGACAGCTCAGAACCATCAGGTCATTAAAGCTCCAGGTTTCCCAGGACACAACAACAACAAGCTGTTTGTCTTTTATTCCGTGACACAGATTCTGTAGATCCTGATGTCAAAAGAAGGACGGAGTCTGTGGTGTGAAGGTCAGTGTTGCTGTCAATATGGTCAACCACCAGAAAAAAGATGTTCTGAACAGTGTGTGTGCGTGTGTGTGTGTGTGTGTGTGTGTGTGTGTGTGTGTGTGTATGTGTGTGTGTGCGCGTGCGTGCGTGCGTGTGTGTGTGTGTGGAGTAACGACATTGACCTCATGTTCAGACTGCTGTGAACACCCAGCAGCAACTGCTAACACAATGAGGCTGGTGTCAAATTACAAGGTTCTGTTGGGAGACAGACATGGGGAGAGCTGACCAATACGAAGAAGGTGATCAGCATTAAAGAAATACAAACACATTTATGAAGCAGATAATGAACTGAGTTCAGTGTTGTTGTGCTTTGCAGCTCATCATTATAAACAGGACACAAATATCAGCTCCTTTTGTATGAAGACCAAATTTCCTGACAGCTATCATTCTGGATACGATCGTCGAGGGTTGTGTGAAAAAAGGAGAAGACCAGAACTATTCTTGTGTGTTTCGTTTTAATCATGTACTGTTCACTATTAGCATGGGACTTCTCCTTTTTTTGAATAACATGTTGTGGTAATTGTGTCCAAGACTGAAATGGATCAGCTTAAAAAAATGAAATCATAGAACTGAAAAATTGTACAATTTGAGCTAACACTTACAACTTTAGTCATCTTTATGTCTACTGTTCCTCCTCCCAGAGGTTTCTTCATTGTTTTATTGACAATAAACTAGATAGTAAAGTGACTCACAGCCCCACCCTGTGGCACACACGGTTATTACAAGGGATTCCATATATGTGGTTGTCAGAGATGAAACCATGAGTGCTGTTTGATTGTTTTTGAAAGTTTTGAAAAGTAAACCCCTGAAATAAAATGCTTCAGTGGTATTTGGCAGGCAGATCGGGCTACTGCCGATACTGTGAGTGACCACGCTGCGCTCCAGCAGCTCACCTGGTAGATCAACCAGCAGCTCACCTGGAAGATCAACCAACAGCTCACCTGGTAGATCAACCGGCAGCTCACCTGGTAGATCAACCAGCAGCTCACCTGGTAGATCAACCAGCAGCTCACCTGGTAGATCAACCAGCAGCTCACCTGGTAGATCAACCAGCAGCTCACCTAGTAGATCAACCAACAGCTCACCTGGTAGATCAACCAACAGCTCACCTAGTAGATCAACCAACAGCTCACCTGGTAGATCAACCAGCAGCTCACCCAGTAGGACCCTAATGTCACGGGACCAGGTGTGGGCTCACCTGGTTTGGTCTTAAAGGTGAAAGTTTTGCTGCTGACGCTGTTGAGCTCATGCGAGTAAACCCTCAGGTGGTACGTGGCACCTGCGATCAGATCCGCCACAGTTATGGGGGGCTGTTGTTTCACCGGTACAACTTTCATCGTCTTGTCACCTTGGAAACACAAGAAAGGGGCCAATCACACGCCAGAGGAGGGTGTGACCTTCACTCCACAGGAGCTGTGCTTACCCATGAAGGTCATCACGTCACAATGAACACAATGGACTTTTTTTCTGGTTATCGCAGAGTAACTGAAGCGAATTGAGATGGAAAACAATGCAGTGCCTATCTTCCTCAATGCCCTCATAAAGGGTCATATAGTTTTAGCAGGAGCATCTTTCTGAAGCTCAGTCTGGCTCATTTTCCTCTTTTATGGCTGTGAAACTACACACTTCTCCAGAGAAAACTCATCAGAAAGTGAGGAGTGACTCTGAGGTAGAGCAGCATCTCAGACCACTGCACCTCCAGCTGACGGCGACCAGCCATGGCTCCGACTGCAGAACTGAAATGGACCACAGGAGCTGCGATGGCAAAGCATTGTTTGTCTCAATGAATCACCCAATTTCCTCTGCATGAAGTGAAAATACAACACAGCCATTGTTCCGTGCATCTTTCTGGGGAGAAAGACGTGTCAGTGGTGACATGGCTGAGCTACAAGCCCTCCTCCGAGGACGCGGTGGGAGGAGTCGTGACGCCATGCACCATGCCATCAACCGCTTCACAAGGTTCAAGTCATCCAAAGCCATGCCGTTCATACCAGCCCTCAAACCAGCCACACGCAGGAGGAGGCATGCCAGTCCTGTCCATAACACCAGTCCATCTTTGAGAAAGACCAAAGTGGAAGAGTATAACCAACAAGCGTCATCCGTTGGGAAAATAAAACCACCGACTCAACGCACATGCCTAGATGTGTACAGGGCAGCAGAACTCTATTAAATCCACATCTTAATTTAATCTGTTCATCAATCGAATCATCAAATCAAAATGACAAAGAAATGACAAAGCAGTTCAGGTCAGGTCACCCTGGCCCACTATCGAAGTTAAGCTGCTGTAGGTTTAGACTAAAGGGAGACCTTATTTGATAGGGTAAGGTTAGTACACGTCTCTCTTCAGTCAACAACTCAGCAATCTGGAGTCTCTTTCTGTTCTCTCCTCTGCTTCTCTCTGTACCTTCCTGCAGTGAAGCTGAAGTTTCACCTCCTCAGTTTCCATCCCATCAGTCCACCGCACGCTGCTGCTGCCTCCAGTTTACTGCTGCTCTCATTCTTCTCTGTCTTGTTAACTATTCTCTACACTCAACCTCCTCCCTTTGCGTTTGGTTCTGCTGGTTTCCTCCAGGTTTCTTTCTCCGGATTATAATAAAGGAAAGTGCCATGAGATGTTGGAATTTGTGGTCCATATAAAACTGAAATGAGCTTTATACTATTAATTTTCATTTCACAAATGGAAACAGTATTCCTTCCTTTCCCCCCCGACGTTCCCAGTTAGCAACGCATCATTCAAGACCCCCCATTCCTCCGACAGAGGAATCTGGACTAGTTATCCAGTAACAGTCTGAGTGGATGGATGAACAAAGGAATGATGAGGATGATGGTGGTGGTGGTGGTGTTGGGGGGGGGTGTCAGGAGCTTCCCGCCACTCTTCCTGGAAGTCGAAGCTTTCAGACTTGACCTTGGAGAGGAGGGGTGAGTGAGAGCGGTGGAAACCATTAGATCAGTCTCATCACCCCCTCTCCTCCCTCCCAACATCCATTTTTTTTTCTATTCACATTCAGACATCATTAAGAATTAAAGCCACTGCCTCAGTGCATAAAACATACCCCCCCCCCTACCACCACATCACAGATCACAGGCTTGGTATGCCTCGGAGCTCTCCAGCTCCGGAGGATGGACGCTTATAGAATCTAATGCAAAGCGAGCGGTTATAGAAGCACGGGCAGCTCCGTAGTGACACATTCATACAGCCGTTGTGAGAAACACATGCTGAGCAGCTCATTCACAGCACCGGTGCAACGACAGCCATTCAAAGCCAGGCAGCGGGTCAGCAGGAGTCCACCGGGTTAGTAGTGACGTAACCATCAGACACTTACAGACAGGAGGAGACAGAGTGAGAGCACAGACACACAGACTGTGGTAAATTCTGCTTGTACACAAATCAACACCTCGACCTTTAGCTACAAGTATCACAACCACAGCAACAAATGCTGCTGAAGGTTACTTTTGATTTCACTTCGCATTACATGCTTCTCATTGATTCAAAAAGTGACAATGTCACATTTTCGGAAAATAAAAAACAATTTCATTTCATTTCTCTTTCCTCCTTACTTTCAAACTGCTTCATCGCTCTCAGACATTTTCAAACATGGTCCTATTTTCTTTACTTTTTACTCGGCACAGTAACAAAAGTTCAACTAAGAGTCCTTCATGACGTTTTTTGAGGATTGAGGCAGAAACGCCTGCCACAGAGCTGAACTCTGGGTGAAAAACACAAGACATGAATTATTTAAGAGCAGTGATTCATTTTTTTAAATGTGATTGGAATCAAAATCCTGTTCCTTTAATTTCGGAGAAGCAGGGAAAATGACTTCTGCTGAGCAGTTTGGTGAATTACCAGATGTTTTGACACGAGTGTCTTTCACGTTCAGTCAGTAACAAAGACGTCCAGTCCAGGGTGTCAAACTCATTTCAGTCTGAGGCCCACAGACATGTGCAGACTTCCTTCTCTTTAAATGCAAAGAGGGCTGAGTGCAGTATAAAAAGAGTCTATTTAATCCAACATATTTTTACAAAAGGTTATATATATTTCATAAAGAGGTTAATATTTGAAAAGAAAACTAAAAATGTATTAAAATGGTTGCTATTTTCAAAGCCATTTCCAGGTGCTTTCTTTGAATTTTGTTGAATAAAAAAATAAATACCAGCAGAAACTGGTGAAATTCTCTCTCTTTCCCTTCAAGGATGATGTTGGTACAAACGTGTCGCTGCTCAGTTTGAATGATTTCACCTTCAATGTGTGGTTATTTTTGTTTAAAAAAAGGCTTCCTGTCATTGTTACAGAGCGAATTGGACCTTTTATGTATGTTTGACATCTCTGGTCTGGCCTTTGTCACAAGTTGGGGTTTTGACAGATTCATCATGGCGGCACTCACTTTTGAACAATTTTGGCTTCAGTTTCAAATTGATCTGGGAACCAAATAACTATGATTGTACAAACACTGGAGTCAGTGTGAGGCTCCAAAATGCCAACAACATGCTAACTTGAGAAGTTTCAGTCATTTCAGTCAGAACCAACTGTCGTGTTAGTTGGAGTGACCACGTGAACTGCTGACTGAACGGATATTGGTGGATTTGGGATCTGTTCCGCCTGCTCTCTGAAATCTGCTCTCTGCCTGATTGGCATTCCTCCGTAACGTTAACATCCTGGCAGGTTGTGTTCAGCCTTTAGAGCTTCGGACAGCTGAATGTGGGCTTGGTCTGGTTTCTTACTGTCCAGTGTGAACTCTAGCACAAACTCGCTGCTGCCGGCCGGGAAGTTGTGTCTCCAGCTGACGTTAGCGTAGTTACTGTTAGGCTCCACCGTCAGATTCCAGATCTCCAGCCCAGGGACCACTACACAGGGGGGGTGGGGGTGGTGGGAGGGGTAGAGGGGCAGTGATTGGGTGGGAGTTGTCAGGGGGAAAGGGTTAAGGGGTTGAAGGTGGGGGGTGGGGGGGTAGAGAGGGCACAGTTACAACGACCACACACTCAGTCAGACCCGTTCACTGACTTCCTTCTCACTGAGATTGATTCCAATCACAGTCCACTCAAAACCACAAGTAAGGCTCGCAGTTTCATGGATGGAAAAATCCTCTAGCAGCAAATCCCCGGAGAAATTTTCAATTCACGAAACACTAGTGATCAATGTTTACCTCTGGTTTAGAGTGGACACAAGTATCACGCGAGCTTCAACACTGCCACTATCAAGTCAAACAAGAAACGCTACCTCACTTAAAAAGATGCTGTACTACTGTATAAAACACAGTTATAAACATCTGTTTAGACAGAAAATAAAAAGAGTTTGGGTTCTCACTTCCTGACCAGGATGATAGGTGCCGGCTACATCCCAATATTCTGAAGTAATTCCCCACTTTTAGTGCAGCAGGTACAGCACAGCTTATCAGAATGCAGCCCTGATGTTGGTTCCTGTTTCGTCAGGTGGGAGAAGAAAACCTTTGGTAGCCATAAAGTGCATGCTAACGCTCAAAGAAAACACTAGAGAGAAGAATCAAGCACAATAGCATGTACCCAATACTGTCTGACCAGTACGCTTGGTGGTGACCAGCACAGGAGGCGTGGTGGTCGTGGTGGCCTCGGTAGTGGTGGTGGTAGTTGTGGGAACAGTAGTCGTAGGAGTGGTAGCAGCTGAGGTACTAATGGTTGTAGGAACGACGGTAGTAGGAGGAAGAGGAGCAAGAGGAGGAGGAGTAGGAGTGAAAGCAGAAGCCAAGGAGGCGTCGGTAAGCTCGACTACAAAGGAGGAGGAGGAGAGCACAGGGTTAAAGACAAGGCAGTAGGAAGGTAAAAGACTCACACACAGTCTGTACACAGTTTGTACACAGGCTACACACAGTGTGTACACAGTCTGTACACAGTCTGTACACAGGCTACTAACAGTTTGTACACAGGCTACGCACATTCTGTACACAGTCTGTACACAGTCTGTACACAGTCTGTACACAAGCTACCCACAGTCTGTACACAGTCTGTACACAGGCTACTAACAGTTTGTACGCAGGCTACACACAGTCTGTACACAGTCTGTACACAGGCTACTAACAGTTTGTACACAGGCTACGCACATTCTGTACACAGTCTGTACACAGTCTGTACACAGTTTGTACACAGGATACACAGTCTGTACACTCTACCAGACTCAAGTCACTAACAGTGTTTGAACATTTACGCCACAGGTTTTCAAGCTTGAGCAAAAGATAGATTTTTACAGAAATTTATCTAGAGCCTCAAAACAAGAGTTTCAAAATAAAGATAAGACAGCTTAAAAACTTTTTTTGGTTTGTTTTTTTTGGGGGGACAAACTGTAATTATTTTTCATGAAATCTGAAAACTTCAATTGTAAAACTGTGATTCGGTGACTTTGGCTGTTGTAGTTTTTGTGTAGTTCAGCTGTGTGGTTCTTTCAGTATGACCTCTTGTTCCAATTCATATAGTCACCTCCTTTAAACTGGAGGTCTCAGTCACTCTTCAAGTATTTCAACAGAAAACAGAGTGAAGACGCCACCAAGAGGACACATACTGATATTACAGCATCTCTTAAGGTTTGCTATTTCCACACATACCTCTCTTTGTGTTGTATTTATAGGCAATCTAACTGAAAAGCAACTATGATTTAAAATGATCTTATATGTTCTGATCAAAAATGAGATCTAAAGCGGATGTTATAACCTGGACCCATGAAGGTGAACTGGTTCCGGTGGTGCAGGAAAAGCCCCCAGTATTGAGTATTTCAACAGAGATCATTCTTGAATAAATAGAACTTCTGACTCCGTCAATGAAATAACCATGTGAACATTGGTACATGCTCACATGTTCAGTTGGATCTCGTTGGTTTGAATTCAGTGCTTTTAAGTCCAGTAAGCTGTGCTGCTTTAGATGTTAGAAATATACTCAGAAAACAACTGTGCAATCAGAAATATCTTTTCTTCTTGTGGTTCTCACACTGCTTTACACTTGACTGAAATGTTTATCAATGTGATCTGGAGACCTTATTGGAAAAGACTTTGTAAATGTTTTTATATTTACAATATTAAAAGTCGGGTCATGTAAAAATGTTTGATATTGTTGAGAATTCGATAATAATTGTATAACAGCGTTAAATAAAACTGCTTAAGGTATTTCACTGACTATTTAACAAGGAAAGTCTTCCAGCTGGTGAAGCTTTGCCATGTTTGGGATCCTGTGCTGCCCCCTGGTGGGGAGCAGGCTGCTTTTCCAACGAGTCAACCTGACGTCCAGTCACACCGGACCGTGGAGTTCAAATTCTAGACCCAGCTACTCGCCCAACATACTCGAACCCCACCCTCAATATATCCCAACCCCACCCTGATTATATTCCAACCCCATCCCCAACATACCCCAACTCTACCCTCAAAATATCCCAACTCCATCCCCAACATACCCCAACCCAACCACACCCCTAACGTCACTGTTAAGGAAATCTTGTTTTGTCTGATAAAGAATGATGTGTAATTTTGCAGTCGGAGTTTCCAGGATGACACGTGTCAGCACTTTTGGAACCTCTGTGCTACTTTTTGTGACCTTGAGAGTCTACAGTGCAGGAAAAAGTTGGATCTTTCTCAAAACTAATTTAAGAGACGCTCTCTGACTTCATAGTGAGACAAACTCCTTGACAATCATCCAAAGGTTGTACTGTGACTTTGTCTCTTCTTACAAGAATGATATAATAAAATTGTCAAACCTTTTAAATCACTCTCAGTCTGATTTCTGTGTATTCTGTCTCCCTGAGGTTTTTATTAGGAAATTCTCCAGACATTCACCCAACCCCACTCCCAACATACCCCAAACCTACCCCGGATTACAAGCCAACCACACCCCCAACATACCCCAAACCTACCCTGAATATAAGCCAACCCTACCCCCAAGATACCCCAACCCCACCTTCAACATCACCCAACCACACCCTCAACATACCCCAACCCCACCACTAACATAACCCAACCTCATCCCAATATACCCCACCCCCAACTGACCCCACCCAGCATGCTTGTTTCACCCAGCAGGACATCAAGCATGGTTTTGTTGAGCCCGTGCACACAAGCAACAGATAATGAAGGTGATTTAAAAAAGAAAATGTGAAGCCAGAGAATCAAGCCAGTGAGTGTATGAATAGTTAGAGTTGGTTTGTTCCCAATCAAGTTGCACCATTCACTGAAGATGCTCCTTCCCCGGTTCAAGGTCATGCACCCCCACCCTCACCCCCACCCCCCATCCCCCTGAGGTCACGGCAGGGTTACACAACAGCGACCAGGCTGAGCGAGACGTCCCGTATGAGGTTAAATATTGATGTGTGCAAATGTGTGACATTGCATCTGCCATGTTCCAATCAGTAGACATGAGTATTGAGAGCCAGGCAGGAGGCTTGTTCGATCCCTGAAAGCACAAGCTGCAGCGTCATACACTGAAGGGGGTGAGGATGAGGAGGACAGGAAGACAGGCACAAAGAAAAAAAAGCCCACAGCAGTACAGTCCAACGCTCACGTCAGTTATCCATGTTCACCAAACACCTGCTGATCACTGAGCCTTCAGGTGGGATCAACTCTTCAGAGCACTTTCACCTCTGGGTGTTTACACGTTGTAAGACGTTATAAAACATCACTGTTAAGCTGAATCTATACAGCATATGTATTAATTTTACACAGTCTGCTCGGCCCTGCACCCTGCACCAGGCAAGATTATCTTAATCCCACTCTGACAGCTCCTCCTGCAGGTGATAAAGTGGACTGAACTGCTGTGAGCGTGTGGGAGAGCAGACATGATGGCTGGGAGAAGACGACAAGCAGACGCGTTGTGCTTTTTCCACAGAATTACCTAGACCTGTCGCGTCAGTAAAGTCCTCTGCCAATGAAAGAAGAGAGAGGAGAGGCGTGAGAGCGAGACGACAGGAGCAGCTGAGTCGCTGCCGCCGCTCTGCAAACAGAACAACTCCTCCAACATACTGACACCGTTAGCAGGATTCATATCAGAGTAAACTTCTTCTCAAAGCACGCTGGTCGTTATTTCTTTCACTATTTGTATTTATATACATCTTGCATGTCTCTGTATAAAATCACATGTTGTGTCAACAAGCTGGAAAAATTTAAGTGTGTGTTTATCTTTGTGAGATGAAAAGCTGCTGTGTGCTTTGTGCGCACACACACACACACACACACACACACACACACACACACACACACACACTAACAAACACACACACACACAAGCATACACAAACACAAAACAACACAAGCATATACACATACAAAACACATGCGTGCACACACATAAAACACATACAGACACACACTCGCACAACACACACAAGATAAAACGGTGTAATTCCATAGAAAATGCTGCAGTGACGTGTAGATTGAATGTTGGAAACTAGATTAAACAAACTTTGCAGCAGCAGACTAATAACAGACGGTTTCAGGTATGAACCTGCTGAACTTCATTCCCGTTTGAAAAGAAGCTGATAAGACAGACAATTGAAAGAACTGTATCTGGAAACGCAACGAGAGCCAAGATACACAGTTCACAACCTGAGTGGACAACATCTGAATTCTGTGTACTTACGAAGAAATAGTACTACATCTAAAACACCCGAATCAATAATGAGGAGAAGAACTAAAAATCAACAATTAGAGAAATGCACTGCATTCTGTGGGTAGCTCATATGGAGGTGGATTAGTGCCACATCAGAAGTATTTCAGAATTAAGAAATTTAGGTCAGATTTATGAGGAGAAAAGTTTGAATATAAATTAAGTAGTGATGCATTTCATTCAGGAAAACCTGAACCTAAGTTAGAGCTTCAATATGACTTTCCCCTGAAGTAATCCACAAAAGTGGACTTGAAAAGTTTCATGTGGGGTTTTACTCGGGTCTGTTTCACTAAACTGATGCAGAGTTTCACTCTTTGTTGTGTTTGTTTTCAGGGTTTGTCCACTGGTGAAGTGGAGACTTGAAAGGACGCATGCTGCAGACCTCAAGGTGAACGCAATGGATTATAAAGAGGTGGAGCTTGAGTCTCTTGTACAGCTTACAGATTGAATAAAATGTTTCTCATTTTGATATTTATTCGGTGCAGAATACTCTGTGATATCTGCAGGAATATGCAGTGATTGGTTTCAGTAAAGACAGATTTCTGTTTCATGAGTTATTGATAGCTGTGTGCTGAGTGTTCCCCCACGGTGTTTGGTCATAAGTGATATGATTGTTGGTTTTTCCTCTGTAAAAGTGTCATGTGATGTCATATGAACGTCTCAGACTACAAGAGACCTTCAGGCTGGTCTCTGTGGCTGCAGGTGTCTTAGCCTTATTCTACATTTTCATTTCTCGATAAGTAGTACAATGAGAGTCAAAAATAATCCTCACAAGTCAAATACCTTCAAACTATTTCAGTAAATGTTTTTCACAGGATTATCCCGTTTGATTCTTTGGTAAATATGAATGTCAATATGTAGAAAAAACACTCACCCTCATTGGCAAAGTGTGGCGACTCTTCAGCAAAGACCTCCCCGGCCCCCACCTGAGTGAGCGCCGACAGGAAGAACTTGTACCGGGTGGAGCGGTCGGGAAGCCGCACCGCAAAGTCCGTCACATTGGGAGGGAAGGTGTCCAGGTGAGGGGGACTCAACCTGGAGCCATTGACTACACACACACACACACACACACACACACACACACACGCACACACACACACTGGAGTTGAGGCGGTGCCTCTACAGTCAAAAAGCCACCAGAGCTTCACTTTTGCAGATGCCATGGCTCTGATTCACTCATCACCAACAACACTTACAGGCTCCACCATAAAGATCTATTCAGTGGCATTTGCTTCACCTGGCGCTGGTCATAATATTATGGCTGGACACTAGTGATGGTTTACCATTTAAACGGAGGTTTCTGATGTGTAAACTGACTTCACGCTCATAAATAAAGAGGAAATCAGGCTGAAGGGGGAATTCTATGGTTCAGCCACCTGATCAGAGCTTCCACTGAAAGGCAGACCCCCCCAGGTAGAGGTCGTCCAACGCCACTGAGCACAGAGTTTGGTCTGTCTCGTTGTTTTGGGTGAGATGAAGCTGAGGGGCTCACCTGTCTGGTACTTGAGTCGGTATCCAATCAGAATACCATTGGGCTCCACGGGTTTGTCCCACTCCAGGTAGATAGTGTCCAAAGTCCTGCGGTTAATCTTGAAGAACCTGGGAGCATCAGGAACTACACACACACACACACACACACACACACACACACACACACACACACACACACACACACACACACACGCACACACACACACACACACACACACACACACACACACACACACACACACACACACACACACACACACACACACAGTGACTGGGGATTAACACAGCTACGAGACGCCATAGGCTCTAGATCCAAAGGTCTCTGTTTCACTAAATAACCACATGTAAAGCTGGCAGTTTATCCTTCAGGATATAGTGTCGGCAAAGCAAAGACACATCATCAACAGCCAAATACGTCCTGAGTTCCAGCTGTCACTTTCACCACTGCTTGACAGATCAGCCCCCTGCATAGCAAAGTGTTAAGAGAGTGGCTCCCAGATGTTCCACAAAATTCCTGTAAGAAACATGTTGATGCCCTGTGCGGTGGACTGTTCCAGTGAAAAGCATTGGGCCACATTGTGCTTTCTGGCTTCGTCACATGACCTGGATGGCTGCGTCCTCACCTCCCTCCTTGGTAGTGATCTCCAGCGTGTTACTGGGTGGACCCTCGTACCGGCTGTTGGCCACAACCATGAACATCTTGTATTTGGAGAAAGGTACCAGGTCGCTGAGGATGGCAGAGGGTTCGGCCACGGTGCTGTAAAAACCTTTGGTCTTCTTCTCCTTACTGACACTCAGACCAGGAACCAGGCTGGACTCTCTCCAGTAGTACAGCTGTGGGGAATGATGGGGAGGAAGGGGTTAACGGGTGCAGCTGGAGAGGAGGTTACAAGAAAGAAAGTTCCCTGAAGAACTGAAAGGAAAGTGTGGTGTCTGGTTTGTGGTCTCACTCTGTACTCTTTGAACTCTCCGTGGACGGAGGTCAGATCCACAGGCTTCCAGTGAATGTTTGCTTTGGTGCTGTCGACCTTGGACACCCGCAGGTCAGTCGGCGCCGTAGTGGGCTCTGAACACAAAAAAATAACAAACAAACAGTCCAAACTCAAATATCTTCCACAACGTGGGACTTCTCCCCAGCCTGAACCAGAACAAAAGAGCCGGTTCTGTGGTCAGTATAAAACGATCTGTCCACTCACTGTCTTCTCCAGAGTATCCGGTGATCACATTGGACTCTGGTCCAGACCCAAATTCATTCCTGGCCTGGATTTTGATCTCATAAGGCACGTAGGTCTCGGTGCTCTGGACCACATGTTTGGAGTCCGCTGTGGTCACGTTGTTCCACGGCTCCCCAGAGTCCTTCCTCCTCCACCACACATGGTAGTGAAGGTTTGGACCGTTTCTCTCCAGGTCCAGCAGGGGCTGCACAGAGACATGTCACAAGTCACACAACAAATCACACAAAGTACACAATACTGCATATGTATATCTATATTCTACTGTATATCTACATTTAATATCTTTATTCTACTGTGTATTTGTATTCTACTATTTCTAAAGTATATCTATAATCTATATCCATATTCTATTGTATACTGTATTCATATTCTAATATATATATATATATATATATATATATATATATTGACATTCTACTATCCATCTATGTATGAAGTCTTTTCTCTTGTGTGATTCCAGCACAGACAGCAGGTCAGTGTCTGTGCCGGTTCCTGTGATATACGCTGGCGCCGTACCTCCCAGGAGATCTCCATGTTGTCCTTTTTGGAGCCCCATCCTCGCAGACCTCTGGGAATGGCGTCCGGTGCTTGTTGGAACAGAACAGAAAACAGTTTGTACCCCCACAACTCCAGATTTACTCCGCCCAGTGTGAGTGAGCAGGTTGTTCCTGAATGGGACTCATTGGGATGCAGTGTGAAGCTTACGAGCCCCGCTGGTTTTGTACCGCGGCGAAGGCCGGCTGGGCTGACTCTGGCCCACGGAGTTGATGGCGATGACCCTGAACTGGTAGTTGACGAAGGGGGCGAGCTGCAGGATGACGGAGTTGAGCTCTCCGGGGTAAGTGGCCAGGTCCTGCCACCTGCCCGGCTCCCAGCGGTCCTCCTCAAACTGCACCAAGAACTCTGCACACAGGTCAGCTTCCCTTTATTGTTCTCATCCAAACGGCCACCCAGCTCGGCTGTGACCACATAACCTTCCTGTAGAATCACGTCTTCAACCGAGTCCGGCCCACACTGACCTGTGACCAGGCTCCTGTGGTCATTTCCCGGAATCCAGGTGAGACGAACGCTACGGGCCGCCGGGTCCGACACGTCCAGATCCATTGGGGGGTCCGGACGGTCTGCAGAGGAAGACGGCAAGGCCTCATTTTATATATAACCACACATCAACACATGCACACGCATACATTTAAAACAGAGTTACCACGGATGATTATCATCGGCCTTTTCATGCTGATATGAAAGTAAATGACTGAACTGGATTCATTCTGACACACAAAGTGTTTAGTGGAAATGGAAATGTCACTGCTATCTAATAAAAAAAGGAAGCAAGTTTATGTGAAGCACAAACGTCGATTAGCATGAACAAAAATATAACATGATGCATCAAAATACATCACAGTGTAAAGGTGGCGTACTGATAGAAGAACCTTGATGTTATTATGAGGTAGAAAAAAAAATCATCTGAAGCAACAAAAACCAAGTGACTGCAAAGCATTAAAAGGGGCATGCAAGATAAGTATGATTCAAGTGGTTGTGAGGGAACAAACAAGAAATATTGAGAATAATATTAAAGATGATTATGTCGACGAAAAATAAACATAATCCAACACAACATTTGGCAAACATAGGCCGACATCGAGGCACTAGGAAGAGCAACATCAAGACGACGAGAGAAAAAGAAAGGAGGAATCCGGATGAGACAGAACAGAGGCGGTGGCCGAGCCGTGTGTTACCTGGAGGCAAGGCACTAGAGACTGAGGGGTGGAGGGAGGCTTCCTCTGTGGGGCGGGGACAAGGAGCAGGAGGCGGGCATAAAGGTTAGAGTGCAACGTTAGTCAATCAACACAGTTATGAACAAATCATTTAGTAGGACCGCTAATTAAGAGTTAGCCGCAGTTTGAGACGATCGTGTAAACACGGGTTTTACACTCGTTACGTTCACACTGATGATGATGATGTTTGGGTCACAGAAGAGCGTCAGTCGGCTCTGCAGAGCGATCGATCGCTCGGTCACTGAATCCAAACACAATCAGCAGAGCTGAAGTCTCGCACTCAAACTGCTTGACTACATGACACTACAGCACCTAATCTAAGTGTTGAGTAAAGAGTTTAGAAACAATAAAGCATGCATGATTTCCAATGATTTCCATTTGAAGGCAAGGAGCTGAAAAACAGCAGAGTTAAACAGCTGAAGGCATTTTTATACAAACTGAAAGAATCTCCACATGTGAAGACACGACATGCCAACCTACTCAAATAATATTTGGAATGCACTTTACATTTAAGCAATCTCAAAGTGCAACACAAGTTTAAAAAAAACAGTTTATTAATTAAAGTGAAAAGTAATAGTTAAGTTAAAAAAAAGTTAAAATTTAAAAGGTAAGTATTTTTTTAACTTTTAACAATTTTCTTTCTTACCTTTTAAGTCCTAAATTTTGAATCCTTAATCTTAAATTTTTATGTCAAACTAAGTAAAAAAACCCTGTTCAAATTAAAAAGGTAAGTAAAAAAGATGTTATTTAAAAAGTAAGTAGAAAAAGTAAAAAGATTGAAAGGTAAGAAAAAAAAATGTCAAACATTTAAAAGGTGAGTATAAAAAAGTAACAAATTAAAAGGTAAGTTAAAAAAAAAGAAAGCTGTGAAAATTTAAAATGTTATCAGGGTCATTGAGCGACTAAAGGAAAACCATAAAAGACATTTCAGAAAAAGCTTTTTTAAGAAGGTAACTTTGCAAGCTTTTGTTTCAAAACCTCTGTAGCCCTCAGGTGGTCGCGGATGGCATTACACAGTCTACTATATTCTGACTCAGATACTATTCAGGTGGGATGACTGCGACTTTAAGAGGATGCTGATGCGTGACATTATTTTCCTTTTGGTGTTTGACATTTAAACACGTCATAGAAAATACTCAGTAAATCTGTTTCAGGAGGTAAAAGGTTAATATCACTTAATATTCCCACCAACAGTTTAATCCAGTTTACCTGATAGTGTAATCAATTTAATGTGTTTTATGAAAGTGGGTGTCGGCTTGTTCAAGAGTTATTTGGGGATTTTTGTTCAGTCATTTTAGTACCAGATCAATGATAATCTCTGAATAAAACAGTTTTGGAAAAGTTGTCAATGTGCCAGAGCACAAATACCAAACAGTTTGTGTTCATTTAAATATCTGTTTACTAAACCTGAATGAGTTGAATATTTCAAAGAAAAGTAGGATGAACTACTTTTTATAGCAATTTTTTAACTGTACTTTAATAATTGCTGAGTGAAATGTCCATTTGTTATCTATTTTCAGCATTAAAGTTCTCCTAACAGCTGTTATATTCTGTTGTCTCTTCTTAAAAAGCACAGCAACCTTCCAGAAATGAAACACAAACAGCAGAAAATCTCTGTTACTGTACTTTAGATGGTATTAAGCTGATTAAATATTTGAAACGTTACTGCAGTACTGAACTCACGTTCCTCTTTAATGCCTGACTCTAAGTGTTCAGACACGAGGCGATCTGATGTTGATGAAGGTGTGTGTGACACATCTTCAGTGTGAGTGTACCTAATACAGTGAGGCGGGCTGACGCTGAGTCCTGGTCTATCTCAGATTTAACGGTGCACGTGTACAATCCCTCATCGCCCTCATTGACATTGGGGATGGTCAGCGACTCCTCATCCTTCTTCAGTCTGGAAACACACACACACACACACACACACACACACACACACACACACACACACACACACACACACACACACACACACACACACACACACACACACACACACACACACACACACACACACACACACACACTGGTTGTTAAAATGTGCAATATGAAAAGCTTGAAAAGCCTCTTTACTCTCCACACCAGGTCAGGTGCATTATAACTCCCTCTACTGGTGCTTGGAGGAACTACAACTTGCTGAAAATGCAGAAGAGTAACAGCAGGAAAGCCTTTCTGACAGTGTCACACAAGTGTGTTTGTAACACGCAGGTTGATGTCTTTACCTCCATCCCAGATGGACTGGCTTGTCGTCCTTGGTCCAGGTGACAGTGACAGCCAGGCTGGGGTCAGAGGTCACCTGACACACCAAACGAGCCGTGGTGCCTCTGATGGAGGACTGATGCTGTGGAGCTCCCACGATACGAGTCCGATCTGAGTCAGAGCGAGGAGGCACAGGGTGATATATACACACACGCACCCACGCACGCACGCACGCACGCACACACACACACATTTCACGACTATTTCATCCAATCATCTGCTAAACTTCAAGCCTTTCTTGAGTAAAGAATCAGACATCTTCACTCTCATGAATGTTCAGAAAGAAAACTGCTGACAGGAGTGACGCAGTGTTTGGAATCAGTGAATCCTGTTGATTTTTTCTTTTGAGTGTATCCTGAATGTTTTGAGGTGAGTGAGAGCGATCAGGCACTTGATTAAAGGCACAGGAGATTTCCTCTTAAACTGCAGAGCCGGCTGTTTGGCACAAGGGAAGCAAACGGTTGTGACACAGCACACTGACATGCAGCAGGTGTGAAGGATGCCTGACCTTTGACCTCCAGGCGGACTTGGTTTTCAGCCTTGCCCAGGATGTTGCTGGCCACGCAGGTGTAGGTCCCCTCGTCCTCAGCCAGCGCCCGTTTGATCTCCAGTGTGCCGTTGATGTAAACCCGGTACTGACCCCCGTCCAGCCCGCTGCCCTGTCCGTTCTTAAACCTGGATACAGGAAGTCACATCGCAGCTGAAGGTTCCTGCTCCGCCACTCAAACCTCAAATAAACACTCGAGATGCTCACCAGCGTAACTCCGGCAGAGGGGAACCGAAGAAGGGACAATCTAAGAAGGTGCGCTTGTTCTTGATGACTTTAATCACCTGATTTTTGGGACCCAACATCCTGGGAGACATGTCTGCAGGAGAGGAGGGGAGGGTGAGAAACATCTTCACAAGGACTCAAAGAAGCTCTCCCAGACCAAGAACAGATTGAAAACAGAAATATATGAGCTGCGCCTCACCAGACAGGATGTTTTTCTGAATTTTAAAGGTAAAGTGTGTCTGTCATTGTCTCACCGAGGACACTGACGAAGGCGTTAGCCAGCAGGTAGCCGTGCTCGTTGGAGGCGTTACACTGGTAGACGCCGCTGCTGCCGATCTGCACCGAGCGGAAGATGATGGTGTCCCCGAGGACCTGTCTGTTGGTGCTGGGCAGAGCGCCTGAGGCGGGGAGGGGGTGGGGGGGAGAGACCACAGGTGGTGAGAGGAGAGTCATTACAAGAAATACAGTTCAAGGCACAACAAAAGGCTCCGTACTCTCTATCGGCAGCCCGTTGAGCAGCCACTGGATGTTGGGCTTGGGGTTTCCGTTGGCCCGACACACCAGACGTCCGTTCTCATCTGGGGCGAGCACCAGGTCAGTGGGTTTGTCCAGCCAGTAGGGAGCCGCTGGGGGACAGAGGGGGGTCCGGTTAGCCTGTTAGCAGGACTGCCTCCGTCTGTCCGAGACCTGAACACTCACCTTTGACCTGAACGAAGATGGAGTGTCGTATGCTGCCTAAATGATTGTTGGCCATGCACACGTACTCCCCAGCATCCTCCTCCGACACGTTGATGATCTTCAGGATCTTGTTGAAGTTCTCAAACTTCACCTTGCGTAGCGGCAGCTCCCCCCCTTTCTTAAACCACTTGATGGTGGGGGTGGGCCTGGGGAGGCAGAGACCAGGGGAGACACATTTGTCAGGGTCGTTTCTTCATCTCCTTTCAAGGGTTTGTAGTTTTATCATTCTTCATGTTGCCTTCACTGTTATTCTCAAAGAGATTCAGTCACACCAGAACAGCTTCAACGCGCCTCTCTGAGTGTTTCAGCACAGTGACATGTCCCATCCTGCAGGATGGGTGACTGATATTTCCTCTTTGTAGACAAGGACAGACTATATGGGTCAAAGGTCAAACCAAAGCCACAACCGGACCAGAAAATTGCAATATAATCTTGAAATAATGAGCAATAAAATGACAACCACAGCTCTAAATATATTCACTTTGTTTTTACCAAATAACTGAAAATGTAATTAATTATCTTTTTACTTTTATAAACAACAGAAGTGAACCTTGCAAAGTTTGTATAGATCAGGTATTAACTGTTTCAACCCTGTTGCATCTAAACACGCAAAAAACAAATTTTTTGGCAACAGTCTTATTTTCTTTTTTCTTTTTTTAAGGATAAAGTTGAGGGAAAAATCATCAGGTGTGTTTTTAAACAAATTGTCTTCAGTCTCATGAATAAAGCCAGTACGAATACTGATGAGCAGATCAAAACACTGCTCACAATACTAACAATACTAACTTAAAACCACACGGGCAAAACTCTAAGATCCACGGTGATTTATGAGAGTTTAACAAAGCTACTTCAATTAAAAACACTATTTAACACTAATGCTTTAAATGTGCTTAAAATGATCATCATCTGAGCAAAACTCATGTGTGTGTGTGTGTGTGTGTGTGTGTGTGTGTGTGCGTGTGTGTGTGTGTGTGTGTGTGTGTGTGCTCTCACAGTCCAGCTGCGATACACTCCAGCAGCAGCTGCTCGTCTCGTAGTACCATCTTGGCGCTCTCGGTCCCCGAGGGTGAGAGGAAGGTCGGGGTGGACTCGGCTACTTTCCGGCCTGCAGAACGAGTGATGAGAAGAAGTCAGTGCGCAAACACACACACACACAGATCCCTGCAACATGACTCACTGCTTTGAGAAGGTAAACATCCTCTGTCAGATCAATCTAGATGATTATTCTGATCATTTCCTGGAGGCTGGGCCTCGACTGTCCGAGCAGTCGGCAGCCGGGGAGCAGATCTAACGCCCTCAGGCTCCTCTCAGGAAGACATTAAGGCAGTTCACCGAGGGAACAGAGGGCAGAAGATGACTGCAGCAACCTCCTATAAATCAGCTTTCTCTGTTGTGATTAAATTACTTAAGCATATTTAAGGTCGTGTACTTTTTCAGCTCCAAGCTGAGGCTCCTGTGCGGCTTCACCGCATTACAACCCCATCACATCACGCAGGGCGCTGCCTGCCAAGACCAGCTCTTGTTCCATTGGAGAGGTCTTTTATAGTTCACATTCAGCAGTTTACTGAGGCAGCAGGAACTACAGCTGCTTTCGTTTCCAACTAGAACATTGGACCAGAGACAAACACAAACTATGAAAAGACATTTGAACAAGAGTCACAGAGTCAGTTCAGTTAGAGAGGCCGGGATGTGAGCAAACTCCAAACTGTTGTCTGGACTCCACAACGTGCAGACGCACGAGGCATACTAATCGGGCAGAATCAGGTTTTCTTGGATTCACACAGGTTGTGACGATCCACTGCCAAACAGGAATGTGTCTTTCAGATGGTTTTCCATTTCAGAGCTGTTTCCCATCCTGCTCAGTGACTCCAGCAGTTTATAGGAACTGAAAGGTCATCAAGCCACAGCTTCACTGTTTCAGGAAACAAATTTAAAGGAATTGTACGACTTTACATGCCTTCAGTGTTTAACTGAACATGGAATGGATCAATTTACATGTTGGAGGTGTTGATAACTAAAATCTGGCTCTGAAGCAGTTTTAACTGCTTTTCCTAAAGGTTTCTTGACTTTTAATTGACAGTTCAGACTAGAAGCTGAATTCTTTCCTTCCATCAGCTCAACAATGTAATACTGAATCCACATCAGACCAGCTTGATATCATCATGCAGTACCTGCACGTTTGTGTTTGAACGTCTCCGTCTTCTCGACACAGTTCATGCAGAATTGTGAGTTTTTGTTGTCATGGTTCTTGTTTTGTGATGAGATGAGGTGAGGTGAGGTGAGGTGAGGTGAGGTGAGGTGAGGTACAGTACGATACGGTACGATAAGACAAGACACGATAAGATAAAGTCTACTGTCTGCCCCAAGCAGGGAAATTTTCCGTTAACAAGGCCCAAAACAATAAAATACTAAACATATTTAAAACACACTTAAGACACAAGTACAGACATAAATTAAATGTTAAACGTAAACAGGAAACAGTAGCTAATAGAAATAGAAATTAAAATATATACATGTGCAGTCCAGTTTATTATTTCATTTTGTTCAGAGTGGTTATTTAGAATAAAGGATTTTTTTGTAGGATCTGACTCTGTGTCTGGTTTCAGGCTGCTTGATTTCCCCTCCTCATGTCTGATTTGTTCTCCTGCCCTGATGTGTTTCACCTGTGTAAGAGTGTGTGATTGTCGCCACCTGGTGGCAGGGGTATAAATTGGCTTTTGAAGTATGTTGTGGTTGTCGGTTCGTCAGTGTTTTTGTGTTGGCTGTGTTCCTGTGTTTCCGTGTTCTTGGACACAGCGTCTGTTTCTCTGGTGGTTAACGCGCCAATGAACTCATGGACTTTGGTTTGGGAACTTTTGGATTTTTGCTTCTACCTTTTGAAAAGAAATGAGCTCCGTGGTGACAAACAGCTGCGTTTTGAGTCCAATCATTTTGAATTGATTCAGATAAATGTCAGGAAAACACTGAAATGAAACTTCTCCTTTCACTTTTCTTGTAAAGTCATGCAGTGATTGTTTCAGAAATTAATCTTGATTGAATATTTGACAAAAATGTAATGTAGCCCACGCAGTACTCCAAAATACCTCTAGGGGCTCTTTAAGTTGAGGACAATGGCAGTTCTGGTTAATGGCACCATAAACCAGAAAATGTAGAAATAAAAACACGACTTGGTAAAAGCATACTGTCCATGTGTCCAATGATGGTAACAACCTGTAATGAATGTTTAGTGTTTTGAATCCAGAAAACAGATTTCCAGTTTGACTCAATCCCAGCACCAACACTCTCAAAGCTGTGATCGTCCAGTCCAGCCCGCCGCCTGCCAGGATGTGTGTGGGGTTAAATTAACGTTAGTCTCCTTTGTGATGCAGATCTGAACGGGATTAAAGTGTCTGTTAGCGGTTAGCTTGTCCAGCGGCCAGCACAGACCCAGGAGAGGGTGAGGAGGGAGAAGAAAGGGTTAATAGAAATAAAAAGACACTCTGTCACTTACATGGACAGAAACCATGACGCAACCATGAACAGCATTTTTTTGTACTCGTGTGCGTGGGGAAATATTAAGAAAGTCGTGTGTGTGCGTCAGTGTGTCGGACACACACACACACACACACACACACACACACACACACACACAGACACACACACACACACACACACACACACACACACACACACACACACACACACACACACACACACACACACACAGTGTTACAGACCACAGCATGAATCTACTCTGAATATTCATGCTGGACTTAATCCTCCTGTGTGGCGTCTCCAGTCCCAAGGGGGCGAGCAGCCTGCCTTCTCCCCCCGGGGCAGATCCCTTCCACCCCGGGGCTTTACTGATCGTCTTCCCACATCAGCTGTGGGCACATACGCTGCCACTTTGGCTGATCTGTTCCCTCCAGTGACGATCATTCAGGAGCTGCGCTGCACTAATGCAGAAACACACTCAATCCTCTGTGTGCGATAGACTCCACTTAGGGCTAATTTGTGTGTTAATGATTGTATGTTTATTCATTACATCTGATCATTTAACCCTGATTGAAAGGCAAGCTGAAGAGATTATGAGCTGAATGAGATACACACCTCTCATTTAGGGACTGGAGTCACACGGTTTACGCAGATATTCAAATTTAGCTCCAGCGATGCTCAAACTCTCCATTTGAGGATACCACAGCTCTAAAAAGACTGAACTCTCAATTTCGGCTCAATGAAAGATGAGACAGACTCTCTTGAGAGATGAGTCTGGCTGTAGATACCACACCATCATTTAGGATCAATTTGTCGTTTGTTTGGAGATCTCACTTTGAAAAGAGTGATTTTTGCGACTTTTCAAACTTGAAGCGACCGTTGGTGCAACAGTTTGAGTCTTAATAGATCAACAAAGCTTCTGTTTCAGTTGAAAAGACTTTTGTTACGACCCAACAAATATGAGAAGTAGATAAAACAATTTATATATAAATTCAGCAAAATAAAATAAAATATTGGAGGAAGTCGAAAGAATCGACTCTTTTTAGCGAACTGAGCCTCAAGAACCGATTCTGCTGAAAGAACCAGAATCTCCGATACTAATAGTGCAACACTTAAGTCTTGTTTCCACTGTGCAGTACGGCACTGTATGGTACGGTAAGGCAAAGCGCATCCAGACTAAAATATGTTGAGTGGTTCCGCCACAGAAAGTACGGTTAAAATGTAGGCGGGGTTGTGAACGGCCGCGCGGCGACGCAGGTATGTGACGTCATTACGCAACAGGAAACGCTGGACCGGCGCGGAACACACAGACTCCGTTCTCTGCGACACCGCTTTGAAAAGCGTCCAGCTCCCGCTGAATCTCAACGCATGTCAACAGAGGGGCTACGAAAAATAGTACCAGTCGGGTACAGTACTTTCAGAACCGAAAACTTGTCCCATACGAGCACATATGAGGCTAATATAAGCCTGGCAGGAACGACAGCCTTGAAATAGAAAGTGTGTCTTGTTCATGACTGACAGCATGTAAGTCACTCCAGTTCATCGAGTTGATTGAACACATTTCATCTGTGAGAGATCTAAAGCCTCGTTGTGTGTTTAAAACCAGCAGGAGCAGAGCGAGTGTGGGATTAGCAGGTTAGAGCAGCTTCTCTGAGACGGCAGGTTAGTGAGTGAGGCTGACGGAGGAGGACAGGAGGTTTAGCTGTCCAGATGGGAAACACTCACCACCCCACGGGTCAGAGGCATTGTAAGACGTGTCGTTAAACGGCTCCTCTGGAAACGAGAGGCACACGTCAGTCCACACACTCACGGCGCAAGCATGGAGCCTCGGCTCGCCTTGCCTTGGCTCGCCTTGCCTCGGCTCACATGTCGCAGCTCATTCACAAACCAGCTCAAAGAGCTGCGACTCACCTGGCTACCAGGAACAGCTGCGTCAAACAACAGGATTTTACAGCAAAGCCTTTCACGCTTTAGGTTTTAGGCCTTTTTTGAACAACATTGCTTTGAATTTAAATTTCTATAATAAGCGTCTGACATTAGAAAAGAAAATCCCTATTTTTTCAAACATGTGCAAATGAAGTTTCCCTAATGTGAGGCGTGTATGTGTGTATGTGTGAGTGTGTGTGTGTGTGTGTGTGTGTGTGTGTGTGTGTGTGTGTGTGTGTGTGTGTGTGTGTGTGTGTGTGTGTGTGTGTGCGTGCGTGCATGCGTGTTCTGCTCACTGGTTTGCACTCGGAGTGTGAACGGGTTCTTCTGCTGGATGGTGTGTGTGAACAGGAAGCGAGCGTTGCAGCTGTAGTCTGTTTGAGCATCCTGGACCAAGACATTGGAGAAGTACAGATCTCCATTCAGTCCTTTGGACACTCTCTCATCCTGAGGGATGGGATTCATACCTGCAGGCAGAAGAAGGAGCATCAGTTACTCTCCAACACAAAACTTTTTGTACCACTTTTTTTACGTTGTCCCAGCAATGGGAATCTAACTTCGGTGCCATGTTACTGCATGACGACATGCCTGTGACATTATCTGTCAGTCCTTTTGGAACAGAGGCACGAACAAGTTACAGGCTGGATCTATTTTCACATGCAGCTCAGTCTAACGTGTGTTGGAGTGAATCCTGCAGACGTGTCGCTGTGAGGCAGAAAGTGAAGTTCCGTCTCTGACAGCAGCCATATGTTGGTCGTCACACACTACCCCGGGATCAATCAGGACAGTCAGGCTGCACAGCTGAAGAGATGCATGGCGCCGGGTTTGACGCTCACTGGCTTCTCTGCAGCTCAGTTGTTGGGACTGTGTTTGATTGAAGTTACTGCATTTGATGTTCGTGTGACTTACCGCTGTCCATCCAGAAGGTGAAGGGGGGAGGCAGGCCTGGTGGGGGGTTACAGGGTAGAACCAGCGAGGAGCCTTCAGTCACCACCTCAGGCTCCAGCACCTCCTTCGGCCACAGAGGAGCCTCTGGACGAGGGAAACCACCAAGAAAACTACTTTAGATTGAAACTCATCAACGTCTCAGACTGAAATAAAACTGATTCACTTCTACGAGTCAGTGAGAAAGGTAGCGTTCTTACTGGAGACCCGGAGCAGGATCTTGTTGGACAGAGCCGTTCCAAAGTCATTGGTGGCGAAGCACTGGTATTCTCCCTCGTAGTCCTCCGGCCGTCCTCCGCTGCGGAAACCGATCTCCAACGTCCCCGACCGTTTCCGCATCGTCACCCGGGGATCTTTCCCGATGTTGAAAAACTTCCCGTTCCTCCTCCACGAGAACCTGGAACACCATTCAACACTTCTGAGTCAGAGTGGAAGCGAACATGTTCGCTGGTCTCACACACATAAAGGTCAAACTGGGACACAAGATGAACCAAACCATCAGACATATTTCCTCTAGGAGTCTGCTAAAAAACACATTTTATCTATCAAAGGTCAGAAATGTTCCAATGTGTGGTTAGAATTATAAGTGGGCAGGCTCACACATCCAAAGGTCCAAAGAGAGACGGGTAGGCAATATGAAACGGCAGAAAGTGATTTTTGCATAAGGTCATGTCTGCTGGACCATCCCCATGCCAACACTGATTCCTAATTGTTTCACCAACCAGAAAATATGGACGTCTCTGCACGTCACGTGACTGTCATCTTATATTACAGGACCGGCATGTGACGGCAGAAAAACACAGCACACACACTCTGCATGTGCACACTGCAGTAATCCTGTCCATGTGGGGTTTGCAGAAGGCTCACATTGAAGAACGTTGGATACTCTTACATAAGTCTGCACTATTTTTAGTGGGAAGAGCAGATTTACAAAAGATGCTTCCTGTCATTTTCAGTCAACTTACAGTCAAACTGGGCTTGTGTGACATGCAGCAGCTCAGGGACCGGACCCAACAAAGGGCTAGTATGGAGGCACTGAGAGTGGTGTGTGTGGGGTGGGTGTGTGTGTTTGTGTGAGTGGGTGTTGCGTAGTGAGAGACTGACTGTGAGTGAATAAGTGAACGATCCCACTCGGTGAATGTTTCATGAGCATGAATAGCTAACTGAGGGCATTATTGGAGCACAATGCTTGTCCTGGGAGAGCCAGTGTGTGTGTGTGTGTGTGTGTGTGTGTGTGTGTGTGTGTGTGTGTGTGTGTGTGTGTGTGTGTGTGTGTGTGTGTGTGTGTGTGTGTGTGTCTTACGTAAATCCAGCCTGTCTCCAGATAAACAATGTACCACTGTCCTGAGCAGGTCATGCCCTCTGTGATGTAATCCTGTGTGTGTGTGTGTGTGTGTGTGTGTGCGTGCGTGCGTGCGTGAGTGCATGCCCGCGCAAGATGACGACTCTTGTTGCTGTTTATGATTGTTGATTTGTTGAAGTTAAACCACTTTGAACTGCTTTTTTGTTAAAATGTGGTTCACAAAATTTTGTAATAACAAATTATTAACTCCTGATTGAATTTTGGGGGATTTTGTGGCGTCTCCATGGTAACATAACATCCAAACTAAAAAAAGCCACACAGGACCGAGTCCGGACTAAACCAAGACCTGAAGCTGGTTTTGAGACCAGATCTTATAATTAACTCTGACTTTTCTGTTTTTAGAAGTTTTAGAAGTTTTAGAAGTTTTTTCAATCCTTTTCAATCCAGAAAAAACATTGAAATTAATCTTCAGGGCCCGTTTAACACAATAATAATTTTGAGTGAAAATGCAAACTTTTATTGCTTGGAGCGACTGACCACACAACTTTTTGAAAACTGCTCACAAGGTGGAACTTTTTGAAAATGCTCCGGCTCTGTCGATGTGTAGACGAGTGAAAACGATACTTTCTGCAAATGCTGCTATTACACATGTGCACCGCGGCCATAGCAAATAGTTCTTTTGCACATGCTCAGTAGCAGGAAGACCAATTCGGTTTCCTCCAGAGTGTCATGACTCTCAGTCCATGTTCTCTTGGAACTTGGTAGTTCCACAGTTGACAGTCACTGTGATAACAATCCAACTTGGTCGTATGTTCACTAGAATGTCTGTGTTCTCCCATTGATAATGTTTACAACGTATTGTTCTCTGCTGCATGTGTGTGCGTGGTTTCATTACAAAAATGAACAACGACACCCACTAGTGGTCCAACACGAAAACTACATTGTTTTCAGCATTTCCGTGTAAACTTGAAGCTTTCTGAAATGAAACCGCAAAAGCGATGTGTTTTCACTAGGAACATTGTCGCGTAAACTGGGTCTGTGTTTTACCGTTTCTATGATTTGCAGCTTCCAGTCCTTGTAATTTGACATCAGCATCATGGCTGTCTCAGCTGTTGTTGTGTATGAAGCCGAGGGGCATAAAAAGAAATGTATAACAAGCTGATTAGATGCAGTAAACTGCAGCAGTTTAATTCATTATAAAACATATTGGCCACATTGAATATGAGCACTCCAATTAATATCAATAACGTGAGTACAAAAATACCCACAGCCCAATGTTTCACCTTGTAGATGAAAGAGATCAGGAGCTCTTCATACACAACGGTCTGACTGTGAAGCAGTGACTGTGGCTCTGTGTGTGTAGATGAGTCTGTGGGGAGCAGCATGGGGAGGTTTTTACAGGTTCCAGGAAGCTGCTCAGAGCTGATTGTGTTTACAGGGGCTACAGCAGACAGCCAGACAGACTGATGGGGGTAATGGGAGGGCAACATGGGGGGGCTCAGCGCTGCAAAAAGCACAGCAGAGCACTTGTCAGGTTGAAGATGCAGGAGACTGGTGGACAGGTGTCACCGTGAATTTATTAGGCTGTTGGAGGGCAGAGGAGACGCTTCAGGGTCCCAGTGAAACAAAGAGGGTAGGGTCACGGCAAGGAGAGAGGCCGTGTGTGTGTGTGTGTGTGTGTGTGTGTGTGTGTGTGTGTGTGTGTGTGTGTGTGTGTGTGTGTGTGTGTGTGTGTGTGTGTGTGTGTGTGTGTGTCAGAGAGTGACAGAGGAAGTGGCAGTGTCAGTCCTCATAGATCAGAGTGCCACACAAAAACATTGAGTTGGGGACGGAGCAAGGACACACTCACACACACGCGCACGCACGCACGCACGCACGCACGCACGCACACACGTCGTTATACAGATTTGTAAACCGTTGTAATGTACCAGCTGTACAACATGAGTGCCCTCTAGTGGCAGAACAACATACAGTATCAAAATAATACAAAAAATATAGAAAACTTCATGTTTGCTAAATTATATTCTCTTAATTTGATGAAAAGCGATTGTTATTTTCAGGCCTTAAGCAATCCTCATATTTGTATAACAAATGTTCCTCAATCCTTCAAATCTTCTCAGAAGATTTAATTTTAGGATAAGAACATTTTAAATGTCTTTATGCATCTGAAATTTTCCATTTATTGATTTATTTTCTGTGTAATTTCAGATAATCCCTCATCTTAGTGTGAATACAGTCTTAGAAAAGCGTTACACTGTTTTATACTTTCCAATCATTTCATTTGGAAGAAAAGAGCTAATAAGACTTGTTGCTTTTCTAAGTGTTTTAATATTATCAGCTGATTCCTGACATCCTTGTATTTTCACGAGTCCAAAAATGCCTGACGTTAATTCAATATTTGATAGATTTGAGTGGTGTTGTTGAAGTGGTTTGACTGAAGAAGACATTTCTCCCCTCAGTCATTGTTTTTGATAGTTAGAAACATGAACAGCCACTTCTAATAGTGCGCGTGTGTGTGTGTGTGTGTGTGTGTGTGTGTGTGTGTGTGTGTGTGTGTGTGTGTGTGTGTGTGTGTGTGTGTGTGCACTTACACTGGCACTGGGTTGCCCTTGGCCTCACACTCGATGATGATGTTATCTCGGGGGTCCACAATGTAGTCCTTCACTGACTGTTTGATGATGGTGGGGGGCTGCTTCACTGTGGGAGGGGCACAGAGACAAAGGGAAGATTAAACCATGAAAAACACACACACACACACACACACACACACACACACACACACACACACACACACACACACACACACACACACACACAGTGCCATGCCTCTGTTTTACAAAGATACAAAAACATTTTATTGTTATTTATAATCTGCCCCCACCCACCCTGAAATAAGGAACGCATTTTTTAAGGAAAATCCCATGTTTTCACCAATCACATGTTGAATGTTTTTTATACTCAAGTATCTTTGAGCCAGTTCCAGAAAGAAAATGCTGTGTTTTTTATTGCTTTATGTTTTTCTAAATGTGTTGACAGATGAGAGAATCATTTCTCTGTAGAAACCAAACATGTTGCTATGGAAACCATAAGTCTTCCTCTGATTTTGATGAAAGGATTGGACAGTTAAATTATATGGAAATTACACCTGAACAAATGAGCTTATCTCCTCCAAGAGCCTCTTCAGTGGGATGTTTAATGTTCATGGCTCTCTGGTTCATTGGAGTGCATTCAGCCACCCACCCATCCATCCATTCATCCACCCACCCATCCATCCATTCATCCATTCATCCATCCACCCACCCATCCATCCATTCATCCATCCATTCATCCACCCACCCATCCATCCATTCATCCATCCATTCATCCACCCACCCATCCATCCATTCATCCATTCATCCATCCACCCACCCATCCATCCAATCATCTAATCATCAATCCATCCATCCATCAATCCATTACCAAAGTGAGGTTTTGTTCTAAAATAATTCAAAACTTAAACTGAAGAAAGTAATTTTAGTCAAACTTCAGAATATTTTACAGCCAGTAAACAACTTTGCTCTGAGATACAATCAATAATGGTCGTTTCCAACCAAATCAGGCACTCGGAAGAGAAGTAGATTATTTTCTGTCTTGATATGTTCTTGCACTGATGTAATACTCTTTTAATAAATGGTCTGAATGTAAATATTTTCAACAGTTTAATGAAATGACAGGAGAATAATTAACACGTTGAGCTGACTGGTTCACTGTTAGCGTGTGTTTCACCTGTGCAGGTGTCACAGTGGGACTATCATGTGTTTCTACAGTGAGTGAAGGTAGGAGAGTGTTAATGAGGAGAAACACTTACAGTCTTGCTGGATCTTTGCTGTTAATCCAACGGAAGCCAGAAAGAGACCGAGAGGATGGACACATGGTGACGTGGTTGTTAATGGTATTAGACACACGGGGATTTTATTGTGCACGATTACCAACAGTTAAACCTGTGCTTCTCAAATGACCCAGACAATCATTGGTTCATGTCATGTTTAAATTTTCTGATGGATTTCACAGACAGGACAGACGTGCTGCAGCCTCTGGAGGAACTACCTTCTTAGTTTTGTGGATTTATCTGAGTGACTATGCAGCTTGTCTTCAAAATCTCATTTATTTGAGAAGCACTGTTCTACTTTACTGCTATGTTTATTAGCAGTTACTTCAAACATCTATACCCTGATTCCCAAAAAGGTTGGAACACTGTGCTACGTGTAATGAAAACAGAATAAAATTATTTAAAAATCTACTAAATCTACTGTTTAGATCAAGCATGAATAACAGATCATTTTTACCAATTCCTGGATTATACAACTGTGTTTTTATTTACACAGTGTTCAGACCTTTGTGGGACTGGGCTGTTTTAAAAGTGAAAAGACGGTGTTTATTAAAGAAGCAGAGTTTGAGGACTCACCTGTAAATGGTTTCCAACAGTAGAGGAGGAGCAGAGAGAAGAAAAGACAAAAGGACATATTAGCTTTGACTTTAGAGGCTGAAGCTCAGGTAGCATGTTTCAGTGGCCTTACAGAACCGCTGCCGTCAACCAAACTGTCTGAAGACTGCCAGGACCACCTTTTCCTTTCTGCTCCTTGCATGAAGCACATTGTCAGTCTGCATAAGTTGGGATGAGGTCTGGTATGAAGCTCAAAAACATATAATGCATTTTTTTACATCAATTTCACTCAAAAACTGAATGGACGACTCAGTTAGCACTGAGTGTGGCTAACAGCATGTAGCGTCAGTGTGCAACGCCAAAAAGTGATTCAGGGAGCAGCTGATAGACACAGATCAGCAGACTGACGTTTGACATGATGTCGCTGTTAACATCCCGTTCATATATTGGGATGATTGGAGAGGCGGGACTTTATTCTTCCTTATCGCTTCACATTCAAGCTATTTGAGTTGCAGAGGTTGTTCAATGTGAACTCTTGTCTTGAATTACTGCAAGAGGAGTTGTTCTTTATCTTGTTGCAATAAGAAAGAAGCAGATTGAGAGTTGGGGGTGTGTGAGGTGCAGCGTGAGGGGTCATCCTGCCACATTATGAAAATCCCTGGTTCAACTTCCATTTAGAAGATTTCATCTGAATAAATCAAGTCTGTGTGACTGTCACTATAGCAGTGTGTGCCGGATTCATTAAGGAGCGGTCACCGGGTTACGGTGTGTGT
>NC_137637.1:4200909-4213409 GCF_963383615.2 Lipophrys pholis
AGCAGAACCACCCTGGATGTTCATATAAGATATGAAAGAGTCTCTGGGGTCATTTACGGTTATCTGGAAATAGAAAGCACAACTAGAATCGCCTCATAAAAAAGGCCACACCAACATAAAACCCACTATAAAGTTCAAGGCTGGCTTGTAACTGAGAAATGGGTGGCAGAAGAAACAATCACACCAGTTATTATTTGGGATTCTTGTTCATCAAATTACCTGTTAAAGCATGACTTCATTATATACCGATGAAAACATGAAGCAGGTTGTAGGGGACTTTCTAGGAATGTTGGGAAGATGTGAAATACAGACAACCGGTAGGTCAAGGCCGTCTGCTTTATGGCCCAGAAGGTTGATTTCCTACATCCACAACCTGAGGCTGCTTTTTATGAAGGGCAACACTTTGCTGCTGGATCTGACAGCAAAACCTGCTCAAAGCTTTTTAGGACGTTAGAGTAAAATAACTAATTTTAAAAATCCAGACAAAACACAAACCGACACTGACTGTGATGGAGCAGTGATGGAGCAGCGATGGAGCAGCGATGGAGCAGCGATGGAGCAGCGATGGAGCAGTGATGGAGCAGCGATGGAGCAGTGATGGAGCAGCGATGGAGCAGTGATGGAGCAGCGATGGAGCAGTGATGGAGCAGTGATGGAGCAGTGTTTCAGTTCAGGCACTGGCATGGCGACAGCCAGGACAAACTAGAGCAGCCCTCAGGTTGTGGCAGCAGCTCAGGGAAATGGAGGGTCAGTCTGCGGAGCAACAGTTTAGCACAGCGGTCGAAGCGACACAAACATCTGCGCCCACGGTGGAACAGAGCTGCATGTTCTCCTCAGCTGGCTCCTCCAACTGTGTTCTCCTCTAAGTTCCTTTACATTTCCAGCTGACCTACATACACACACACACACACACACACACACACACACACACACACACACACACACACACACACACACACACACACACACACACACACACACACACACACACACACACACACACAAGGTGACTGCACACGAGCCCAAACAACCAGGTCAGAGTCGCCTCAGTCGTTCCTCGAGCTCAACACAAACGATTCACACACACACACACACACACACAGTTCTTCTGGCACAGAGCATCATAACAGACACACATTTTATCTGGCTGATCTCTCCCGTTGCTCCGACGGGAACAGATTGGCCTGTTGCTGGCAATTTCTAAAACGAACGTTCATTTGTATAACGTGTACACAGTGCACATTGTGTGTCAGAGGGCAGTGTTTAGTGACCTTCCACCAGATTAGCCAGAAGCGTGTGCACACTGTAACTCGTGGCACAGAGCGATGAACATTTTAACCTACTTCTGGAAACGTCGGGAGGATTAGCATAAATTTACTAAAAATGAGGCTGTTAAGAAAGCTGGGCAGTAAATACTACTGCGCTTCTCTAGTCACTTAAGATTTCTGGGGGGGTTTCATGTCATTTACACACTCGAGCACTGCAGTTCAGTCTGTTAAATCTTTGAGTAAATTACATGTCTCGGCCTTGTCGGGCCAGAAGTAGCATGAATAAATTAATTATTTGACCCATGTTCATATCAGCGGCCTAATAATGTTTCTGAGGACACACACATACACACACACTCAGCATGAGGCTAGTATGATTAACATGGCAAGGGTAATCATCTATCAGACGATTTCTTCTGGGTTGTATTAAATTCAGGGTTTAAGATGGATAAACCACGTCGTGCACCGTCGCCGGTTTTAATATTAAATTGGGCCCCAAAGAAGCTGCTTTTATTAGCAAATCACATCAAGCAGACACTCCAGTCCAAAAGGAAGGAGTGTAATTCAGACCATGGCGTGACGGTAGAGGACAGATCCTGGTATGGCTGATGCTGGTATCCGTTACCCTCAAGACCTGATCTGCTAAATCTAAACAGCTGCAAACTTTGTATTCCACACACACAATCAAGTGGAAGCTGATATACTAAATTGATTACACAATTGATTACATACATTTGCCTTCATTGTTCTGGAAAATACTGGAAAAGATTTAAAACAGTTGTGTTGTTGATTCTGTCTGTTTTCAGTGGGCTTTTAAATCAGCCTTCAGCAGAGACGCTGCTGCTGCTGCTGCTGCTGCTGCTGCTGCTGCTGCTGCTGCTGCTGCTGCTGCGGCTGCTGCTGCTGCTGCTGCTGCTGCTGCTGGCTCTGTGGGACTTTTATTTACAGACTTTAAGACATTTTCTTACATCTTGAAATCTTTCCTGAATCTCTTCTGGTGCTCCTTTTTTCCAACTGATTTTTTGACCGATCATCTTAGCAGGTCATAGCATATCATAAGCTATTTCTTCCTGGCAAATAATTCTGATTATTTTCCTGTAACACTGATGAGTCCGACAGGCCCAACTCCATGGTATCATTTAATTCTGTGCTTGTAAAGACGGCAGAGCTTCATTTATTATGTCCATGCTGAAGAAATAATGCATATCAATTACTCATGATATTATGATTATGATTACTGTTAATATTATTTGCAAAACTTCATGTCCAGAACAAATACTGATGCTGGGAGTGAAATCTATTTGCATGCAGCTCATCACATTTTAAACCAGAACCGAGACCAGTCAGAACAGAATTGTGACCTTTTCCAGGGTGAATATGATGATGACTGAAATTTAACAATATTTAACAATATATTATGTAGATTTGGATTGTACATCATGTGTAGGTTTTTATAAACATGCTGTTACTCCTGAACATCAACATTTAACCAGGCTGATCCTCCACAGACACGTTTTTATTTGATCCGTAATGACTTACTTCCTGTTCTGGAGGTGTGGATCCAACACTTAATTTCTCTTATTGCGATGCTTTCGTCATTTAAGGTGTTTTCAGGTTTACTCACTTGAAAGCACAAAATAATCTGGATTAGCTTTATGAATATTGCATTCTGATTTTAATTCTATTATCTATATAGAACTACTATGTGGCTGTGATTTCCACTTTGCGACTCTGTGATATCTAAAACTGAAGCGTTGATTCTTTTTTCAGTGATTTTTGATGTTCAGCATGAGACACTTTTTAATCGACATGGTCACGTTTTAGACTGAGAAGACAGAAAAGGACAATTTCACAGCCAAAATAAACCATGTAAAGTCGCATAAAACACTCAGACACTGTTTGACTCATTTAATATAATCCAATAAAGTATCAATAAAGTGTGAAATGAAGATTGTGTCCTGGTTCATCTTTAGTGAATGTTATTTCTGATACACTGTGAGTTATAATAAATACATGTATTAATGGTAAATTCAGTCAAAACATCATATCCAAAATATTCACCTAAAAAACACTAAATGTCAACATTCACACGGACAGTGAAGAATCGTATTGGTCTCGGTGTGGCAGTGGCTGCGCTGGAGGCAATAACACATTAACTGCCCCCTCAGCTGTCCCTCTGACCTCTACCCCCCCCCCCCCCCCCCCCCGCCCCACACACACCACCAAAAACAGCAACATCACCATTTCTGTTCTGCAAAGGTCCTCAAAAAAACCTCCACCCATCACACACAATCACTATCAGCACCACAGCGCACACACACACACGCACACACACGCACGCACACACTCACACACACACACACACACACACACACACACACACACACACACACACACACACACACACACACACACACACACACACACACACACACACACACGGGCGGTAGCCATTCAAAGAAGTTATTCTAGCAGATGGGGAGTCAAACCTGAAACCTTCTGACTGAGGCGTTCCGCTCTACCACCTAAGCTACAGTATCGTACATCCTATCCCCATCAGGAGACCCGGCAGAGGAACAAGATTCGGGTTCAAACAGGAAACCTCGGGACTGGAAGAAAATTAGTTCTTCTAACTGCGCAGCACAGAAACTATCACATGGGATTATCTTCTGGATGGACTGAATCAATTAGATCACACAGTGATACACAAAAGGACTATTTGTGGGCTTTAACTGTAGCATTGTGACACATTGATCTCCAAACCCTCGTATCTCAAGCACAAGTTGACTGCGAGACGACTTACGATGACTGATGTGGTCACTTGGTATGTGTGTCTCCACTGTGTCGTCTCACTGAGCAGACCTGCACGCAAACAAAGGAAACAAAGGAATAACATCAGTTTAATCATCGGTTTGAACAGAGAGCTTCACATGCTCATGAAATCAATGTGGAGAAACACAAAGTCACTTCAGCGTCTGGATCACAGTCACACACAGTCACACAGTCACACACAGTCACACAGTCACACAACGGGCGGAGCAGAAGGATAAAGAAGTCTAAAGAGAAAACATGAAAGTCAAACGTTCTAACTGCTCATTAGGCCAGAGCACAAGAGGAAGAAGACAGCGTGCCGCACACACACAGACAGACACAGACACAGACACAGACACAGACACACACACACACACACACACACACACACACACACACACACACACACACACACACACACACACACACACACACACACACACACACACACACACACACACACACACACACACCACACACACACACGCCCGAGGACTGTCTGCAGCAGCGTCGTGTTGTTTCTCGAAGTGTGTGTTTGTGTTCAAAGAGCTCGTCTGTACGCTGCCCTCGGGATCACAGGATGCTCTTTCTGTCTTTCTTTTTGTCCTCCTTCACACTCTCACATGTAACACACACAGACACACACCAGCACCGAGTCTGCCTGCAGCATCCTGCAGCAGCCTCAGTGGGAATAGGAAACACACACCCACCACACACACACACACACACACACACACACACACACACACACACACACACACACACACACACACACAGCTGCGCTTCAATGAACCCTCCTACACATTCACACTCAAGATTATTACAGGTGGATTTCCAGCACACACACCTCAGTGTATACACCTTCTGCATGCTCAGCATATAAACAAGTACTATTACCTTCGCCAACAAAGTTGCCTGAGAAGGTTGTGTTTTCATATGTGTGTATTTATTTATTGGTTTGTATGTATGTATGTATGTATGTATGTATGTATGTATGTATGTATGTATGTATGTATGTATGTATGTATTTATTTTATCAACTTTTTGCACAAACTACTCATCTGAATTGCATGAAATTTTCAGGGATGATTTGTCATCATCCAAGGACCATTCAATTAGATTTTAACGTTAACGGCTAACCGTTTCTAAATAAATCCCCAAAAACTGTGAAAAAAATTCCCTGTATAAAGCAGATGAGAAAGGGCCCTCATTGAGGACGTTAAAGGAGATCAGTGTCTGTCGCCATGGAGACACACGTAGTTAGCACCCATATGAGCTAAAGGCTGCTAGTGATGACCAGCATGGTTTCCTGACTGGTCGATGTTTGTCTGAAGCTGTCCAGCACCAGCAGCATAAAGCATGTTGGTCCAGTTGGTGGTCACAATACAATACGTCCAAATAGGGAAATGCATTTTTTGCCAGGTGAAAAGAGTTTAAATTACAACATTTTGTACAAACAAGTAGTTCATTCTTCAAACATTTCACGTTTGGATTACAGCCAAACTGTTGTACGTGAAGGTAAAGTCGTCCATCTCAAACTGCAGCCATACATATATCAACTAACTATCAACTAATATTGCCGATATGACTAATACATTTGTTATTGAGGTGAATGAAGAATGGAGCAACATCAGAAATACAACAACCATAGAGGCAGATGATGATTTGAGCCACGCTCCTTCAGGAGAAACTGTTTCCACCTCAGGTGAACTCAGCTGAATCAGCTGGTTATTTTGAATTTAAAAAAGGGTATTTATGATTTGAGGGTGTTGAGAAAATGAAAGGTAACGCAGGTGGAGGCAATAAGGAGCTGGACTGATGAAGAAGAGAAATCTGTATTGGATGTTTTCTATCTCAATGAAACAGATGTAACACGACCAGAGAGAGCAGCTGAAGCTCAAGCTGAATTTATCATCTTACGATTTCATTCAGTCTCTTTTAGTTACAATACACAGTAACAACAACAACAACAACAACAACAACAATAAGAACCTACACAATCAAACCAGCCCGCATACATAAAGAGGAGTCTTACACTTAATGTGCTGCTGCTTTGAGAATCATGGAAACTTTCATACAGCCGATCAATATTTCATGAGATCAGACAGGATTAGCTTTGGTTTCACGGTTCACGCTGCAGGTCGTTTACATTGTGGATGTGGATGTACGGCGAGTCTCTCCTCCTTCTGTCAGATCGTCCTCAAGTCAAACTGAGAGTTCCTCCGCCTGCCGACAGCACGTATTGAACATCTGACGGCCTTTAACTGGGTTAAGTGCATGGCCAAAGGGCAGAGGCAGAGTGTGTCCTACATGAGGAGCATGAGAGGAACACTTCAGCGTGTGTGATGCTACAAACACACAAGGATACACTACAAACACACAAGGATACACCACAAACACACACAGATACACTATGAACACACAAGGATACACAACAAACACACAAGGATACACTATGAACACACAAGGATACACTATGAACACACAAGGATAGACTACAAACACACGCAGATATTCTACAAACACACAAGAATACACTACAAACACAAGGATACACAACAAACACACAAGGATACGCAACAAACACACAAGGATACACTACATACACTACAAACACACAAGGATACACTACATACACTACAAACACACAAGGATACACAACAAACACACAAGGATACACTACATACACTACAAACACACCAGGATACACTACAAACATACACCCTTACCCCTAGAACACCAGCGTATCAATTGGCAACACAATCACGAACCAATAAAAAAAAAAATACTTCTTGTGAAAGATATATTAAAGTACATCAATACATGGTAAAAAGAAGTACTCTTCTTTTATTTTCCTAAAAGAAACATCTCATTAAATGGAAAAAAAGGCATCATGGGTGGACAATATAAAAAGGCTCTAAAATGAGAAATGTGGGCATCATTAACAAAAAATGTCTTTAAAAATCTAAATCAAATTGGGAACTTGTTCTATATTTCACCTGATTCTTGGATATGTGAACCTTGTCCAGTCCCTGGAAAGATAAACAAAAAATGTTATCTATTGAGAGGGGAAAAATGACCAAATCACTGTAATTATTTATTTGATTGAATGAATTTTTCTTGAATTTGCTATTAAGTGATACTTCCATAACCACTACACTCAATAAAGATTACATGAAAATTCCAGGACCACTCTAAATGGCCTTGTCGCAGTAGGGTAGTAGAGGCGAGGACACACTGGTCGACGGCGGACATGACACCAGTGTCCAGACTACCTGTGGGACAGTCAGCACACCTCACTGATGGGACCTCTCCTCTGCTTTCTGCTGCCACTGACCCTGCCTCACCTGCAGGAGTATCGGGGGCAGGGATGTCGCACACGGTACAGAATCCTTTCCTAGCTGATGTGACAGATTTGAAGAGGGGAGCCTCTGCTCTGCCAGCTTGATGAATGCCAGTGACAAACCCTGCATGTAAAGCCTCCTCTCGATGTGCTTGTCACCTCTCTTCAGGACATTGTCCTTGTCTTGTGTGTGATCCAGGAGTTTATCACAGCAGCATTCATCATGCTATAGAACACACACATTAGCCACACCTTGGCCACCTCTTGGTTTGTCTTCTGCCGTCCCCACAAGGGACGTGTCACAGTTCTCCAGCAGGTCAACTGCCAGTGGTCACATTCCTGTTCGTCTGTTAAGTTTACTTGGTCAGCTCCTTGGTCAGGACTTGGGCCACCCTGTGGTTGTGTCGCCTGCTTCCCCAGGTATGGAATCCCCCCAGCAGGTACTTAGCAATGGCAAGCTTGATCCCTCATTTGGCACGTTTGTTGGAGATGTACGTCCTAAATGTAAACACGGTTCGATACACAAACACTATCGTCGGGTAAAATCCACTTGAAGAATATCAGTGACTAACGGCGGGTGAAGCTCACCCACACATTGCCTTTTGAGAAAACCCGGGACGGGAGCAGGGAAACACGCCCACCTTCAACGACGTCAGAGCTCGAAGCTAAAGACCCTCGCAACTCAGCAAACACAATAAAAATCACATGACAACAACTGCGCCGGTGAAAATCACCCGATGGTGGTGTTGTAGGGACACACTACATAGATACACTATAAACACTCTCATATATACTACAAACACACTGATGCACTACAAAACACATACTGATACACTATAAACACACACTTATATATATTATAAACACACTGTTCCACTACAAACCCACAAAGTCCAAACACATTTTCATCACAGTCTCGTATGTTGTATGTTTAGTTAGTCCAGGTATCATTACTTTAGTGTGTTTAGACAATAGTTTTGAGGATGAACGATCCGTCTGTCCACCTCCTCAGATCCTTTTTGTTCCTTTGACCCAACATGCTCCTCCTTCCACTCCTCCTTGCTTCTCATTACATCAGGACGGCTCAGCATGTGTACAAACGATCCACTCTGCATGTCAGTCCTTATTTAGCCTTGAAATTCACATGCAACACGGTGGAGTCTGTGCTTGATTTGTGTTTTATTAATCAGATGCCGATTAAACAGCTTCTCAGTTTGCTCACAAGGGAAACATGAAGATCTCTGCAGTCGGTGGAAAATGTTGAGCCACTTAAATTTTTTGTTTTGTTGGTTGAGTGTTGAATTTGTTCCCTCTTATCGTGTGTTTTGGTGCTTTTAGCAGGTCGATCAGCTGCGACTGTTTACACCGAACACTAATCAGCTTAATTTCCATGACAGCCACAGTTTGATCAGCAGAGACGCTCTGCTCCTTTAACCTCAATTTCTCCACAGCACTCATCCCTTTGTTTCCCTGCTGTGGAAACAGTCCTACTGCATCTCATTGTGCTTCCTACGTTTCACGCATCTTGCCTCTTAGATGCAAAGTCAAGACAATCGTCGTCAGTTCAGACACACAAAAATTAGGTCCAAGAGGGGAAAGAGCTCTGTTATTTGAAAGTACAAATCCAAAAGCACAAAGACAATTTAAATGCTTATTTCTTTACACACATCCTTTAGGATTGCAATGCAGAAGCTCGGGTTTGGGACTTTGGGGCTTTCTGGTTTCAGTTTGTGCGGTTTCCTTCAAACATTGGTTTAAAACAGTGACCAGATTAAACTGTTATCCATTATTTGTTATCCATTATTTGTATGCAGACCATCTATCAAACTACTTTAGACAATCACTTTCAAAACAAAGCAATGTAATTCTTCTTAGCCAAAAAGAGAACATCATATTCAGAATGCAACCATATTTTTATCATCTGGTATTGTCGTTCTTGTTCTTGTGATTAAATGGAGTTTCGTCCGTCTGTGTTCGCACTGTGAATCGACCTGGAGGTGTGAAGTGAATGAAGACACGAGTGATGCTGTCAATTCAAACACGCACAGAGTGCTCTCAACAGCCTCATGGGACAAGACGTGTGTGTGCGTGTGTGTGTGTGTGTGTGTGTGTGTGTGTGTGTGTGTGTGTGTGTGTGTGTGTGTGTATGTGTGTTTGTGGGGGGGGGCATTTTGATGTTCAGTCTATCACTTGTTATTCCCCACTGATCTATAAGGTCTGGCACTCAGCAATTCTCTAATGATTGTCCCAGAGGTGTGTGTGCGTGCATATGTGCGTGTGTGCGTGTGTGCGTGCGTGCGTGTGTGCGTGTGTGTGTTACCCCCCCCACCCCCGACACATCCTGCTCGTCACCCTGCGGATGGCCTCTGAACCGGGCCCATTACTGCACCACACACACACTGAGCAGGATGAGAGGTCACGGCAATAAATGGCTTCTCCAAACAGAAGGAGGTCGAAGGTCACATGGTAAGGAGGCTTGAGGGGGGGGTTTATATCTATATGACAATCACGTCATTTCTCCTTATGCACGATGTTTAAAGGGCCTAACAACCATTCTGTGGGTGAGATGGCTGAGAGGATGTGAGAGGATGAGACAACTTAGATCGATGTCAAAATGGCATTATCGCAGAATTAAATTCATAAAAAAGAATCTATATCACCACATACGTTTTAATGCGTAATTGACACATGTAGAATTGTCTGAATAATTAGATGAGACCATGTTTTGCGGCCCACTTCTGCATCGCCATACATAATGTATGTGTGAAATTAACTTTCCTTCCTTCGTCGAAGCTTCGGCTCGATGAGGAGGCCGAGCGGGGACGAGCTGCAGTGGTGTCAAGTTGCAGAGCCAGAGCTCTGTGCAAGGCAGCACAACCTCCAGGGAAGGTAAGATGGAGGAAACAAGGACGGAGGATGGATGGAGCGAGGTGGGGTGCGGGGTGAACGCGTGGTTGCCAGGCGATTCGTGTGTGTATGTGGATGTCATGCATGGCAGGATCCGCCGCGGCACGATGCTGCAGGATGACCTAGTTTTGATCGAAAGGCAGAGAAAGTGCCGAAAGAACAAGAGCGAAGCAAGAGAGGGAAAGTGGGGATGCGACGGGAAGACAGGCGGGCTCACTGGTTTTATTTTATGGAAAAGAGAAAGAAAAAGAGCAATAAGAAGGCTGGGACGGACGGAGAAAAGAAGAGGCGACGAGGAAAGATTTCCCCGAGGGTCAGCAAGGGCGAGATGAAAAGACGGCAGACACTAAAGTTATATACTGTAGTGTGTGTGTGTGTGTGTGTGTGTGTGTGTGTGTGTGTGTGTGTGTGTGTGTGTGTGTGTGTGTGTGTGTGTGTGTGTGTGTGTGTGTGTGTTTTTCTAGCCCTGAAGAAAAGCACCCTGCGGCTCCACACCAGATAAATCAATCCCAGAGTTCCTGGAGTGATGGCAGAAAAAGCACTTCCTGTGTCCGCACACGCCTTTATGAGGCTTCTTAATAAATGATGACTACCACCTGCAGTGTGTAGACACACACACACACACACACACACGCATCTGGCATTGATTTTGTCACAATTGCTACCAAAATACCAGGTACATCTGATTTATCTCTTTGTGACTTTTGGTGCAAAAGCAGAAAAATAACCTCTAATGCACCTGAGAGATTTCCTCTTATCACACTCTGCAGCCCACAACCACTTCAGATGTTCAAACAACCCTGCCGTCTCTCTGTGAACAGACGGCCGCTCACTGCCGTGCACACGCTCGTGCACACACGCGTGCACTCACATCACACTGTCTTCTGCCGTCTACATTCACTAGCAATTTCATTGAGTAACCTACAGTTACAATAGAGCTTTTCAAGTGTATTTCCTCCTACCGGCGCAGGGCTGGAAATGGCGGTTACTTTTGTGGTTTTTACCCGTCACATTGATACCGACTTCAAATTTGCAGCTGATGAAAATTAGATTCCAATGCAGCTAAAATCTTCAGTTACCGACACTCTCTCTGAAGAAAACTGCTTTAAATGGTGAAGAAGGGATACTGAAATGATCTTTTCCATCTTTTCCAAATCCTCTCCCATCTAACTGAACCTGTCTCTTCTCTATTGTGAAGTGCGACTGTTACCATTTCCTGCTAATTTCCTTATTTTGTATTTATACGTCATTTTAGTCACAATTAGTTTGTCCCAAAAAGAAGTTCAGGCCTTTATAGGACAGTCATTTGTAGCCTCAAAAAGCTTTGTTGGATTAGTGTAAACATTACCCTATGCCCCTGGAAACAGTCTGACTTATTATTTTTACGATAACAAACACCTGACTTTGTTATCGCCACCAAATCTTTACTGAGATCATTTTTTCCTGGGTTTCATACTCGGATCCTGCTGCTGATGCAGGTGATAAATGTGGTTGATTCAACGAAAAGTTGGCAAGCAATCACAGTGTGGCTCTTTGCAAACGAATCTTCTTATTTACATTTCAGTTTCTGTGAAAATGAAGAAAATGTCCTGATTACAAACAGCAATGCTGTGAGGCGTTTAAGGATGGCAGGAACAATGTATACTGCGGTTACTGTGCTGACTCCTTCCAATTCCTCCACGTGGCACCATATCCATTAAATCAAATGTGCAGGTTTTGTTAATAAAAGGCTTACGCCCCACATTGACTTTGAGAGCCACATTATTCATCTCTTAACATTCTGCTCGGGTGCCTCCGTCAACACCAGCATCCAGACTCAGAAACACCCAGAAGAACGTAACAAGAACACATCATGGCCAGCCATCCAAAACCTCTGCTGCTCCGCCAAAACTCTGGACAGAACATATGAGAGATGGGCTGGTGGATGTGGAGGGGGATAGAGGTTATGGCGGGGGGGTCTCTCTCTAATCAGTTGGCTACCCACTGTCAGTTCTTACCCATCACACTCAGACAGAGAAGAGGGGAGCGAGCAGAGGGAGGCAGACACATTCAACATGTGTGAGAAAAGGAGAACGACTGAGAAATGAAAACTGCACTGAATAAAACTTAATAGGCAATCATTTTTATATGTTTTATTTTTTTACACCTCAGTTTCACATTTCCATCTTGCC
>NC_137637.1:4218409-4225909 GCF_963383615.2 Lipophrys pholis
TGCGTGCGTGCGTGCGTGCGTGCGTGCGTGCGTGCCTCTTCGGTGTGGACTGAGGTCATCTGTAGTGCTTCCATTAATATGTCATGAAGACGCTCCTGCCACTCCTTTACACACCTTTTGTATCTTTAAAGGCCAGTTCACCTCTAAATGTCACATTTCCTCTGTCTTCTCTCCTTCTATCAGTGTGGACAGTTTCACTCACTTCCACTCACTTTGATTCAACTCCTTTACAATATCTAATATGTTTCATTGTTCCATGTTTCTTTCAAGAACAATTTTGGGTTGAAACTTTCCATTTCCAGATATGCCCATGAGTGCCTTATGAAGGTTTTAGATTTCCTTTAGAAAACTGTACGAGAGGGTTCGACTCAGAGAAGTTGCATTCAGCAGCAATCGTTGAAAATTAAGTGCGTGCATGTTTGTCAGCGTGCACGTGTGTGTGCGTGTGTGTGCAACTCTCTGAGCCGAGCTACCAGGCCTAATTTACCAGCATGGGCCCATCTGCCTCCAGGTTACCACGGTGATTAAAGTCATTCTGCTATTGGCTGGTTTGTCCTGCAGCTTCACACACACACACACACACACACACACACACACACACACACACACACACACACACACACACACACACACACACACACACACACACACACACACACGGTTGTCCTTTCCAATTTCGCTGCCATAATTATACCATTACCAAATTTCATTTTGTCAGGTCTCCACCCCCCACCCCCCCTGCACTGCTGGTTTCCTCCCGTCTCTTTGCACATGGAGTCTGTAAAATGACATTAAGTCCATTATCAGATATGTGTGCGTTCACCTATGGGGCCTGTGAGAAGAGAAACCTCCGGTTCCTCCTCTGCCTCACTTCATTCATTATGTAGGATGATATTACATCAATCCCTCACACTTCTGCTCCAGGTCTTCCTATAGAAACCACAGCTGGGCGGGAACAGTCCAACATACGGTCAATCAGAGTGGAATTAGGGACACTCGTCATTATGCTCCCTCTTCACACACCTTCCAGGCCTCTGATGGACAGATAATATGAGGAAAATCTGTGTGCCCTCTTTGTTCGAGCTCCTCTCAGTACCACATGTCCCCGTCTGGCTTTTTCCTTCTTGGTGTGCTTGAAGTGCACGTCTGCGCACACACGTGTGAACACTGTGAGGAAATCCCCCCTAGATCCCTCCTCTGAGAACCATGGTGTTAAAATGACTGACATGTCAGTGTGTGTGTGTGTGTGTGTGTGTGTGTGTGTGTGTGTGTGTATTAGTGATTACTGCTCTTGTGGAGTGGTTAAAAGGTGTGATAGTGTGTATCCTTGGATGTCTGAGTGTGTGAGTGTGACACACTACAGAGAGGATAAGGCAAGATGTTTTTTGTGTGTGTGTGTGTGTGTGTGTGTGTGTGTGTGTGTGTGTGTGTGTGTGTGTGTGTGTGTGTGTGTGTGTGTGTGTGTGTGTGTGTGTGTGTGTGTGTGTGTGTGTGTGTGTGCTGTAAAGGCAGGGTTTTTTCCCATTTATTTTTTTTTGCTGAGTCTGTCGGTCAGTGCATGTGTGTGATTCTAAAATACTGTGAGGGCTCATTGTGTGTTCAGAGCTGCTGACAAATCTAATTAACACTTTGGAGATATCTATCAGCTACCACACACACACACACACACACATACACACACACACACACACACACACACACACACACACACACACACACACACACACACACACACACACACACACACACACACACACACACACACACCTTCCTAATAGAAGACTGGGCTGGTGACCAAAAAGCACAGATCGCAGTATATCATAAATCATTGTGTGCTCAAGGGTTTTATAAGAACACTTGAACTGTTGCTCAAATGTCCAGGAACAAAATGTTCCTTTGTTCCATTTTGGTCTCTGATATTGAAAAAACCTGTTTGAGAAGCAACAATAATAACTGGGTCTCAGATGAGGGTGAGGTGGTGCCAAACACAACAGCACACAGCGACTCAGCCAGTCTCCTGCTCCGAGATGGATGAAACCTGACAGTGAAGGTTTAATAAACTCCATCATGTAGTTCATTCGAAAGCTTTAGCAGATTATTGACTGCCAGATTGATACAAACATTACAATGAAGCCCAACACGTCCACCCTCAGCAACTTGAAGAAGCAGGATCTTTCTGCTCTCTGTGTCACAGAGCAGACAAAGACAAAGCCTTCATTTGTGGTAGCACCAATGAACAATTCTATAAATAGTTTACAGAGGTTCGTGACTGAATGAGACACTGAACCCCCCCCCCGCCCCGTAATCCAAGACTATCAAAAGGCAGAGGGGGTTTCCATACCTATTCGCCTCTAAAGGTAAATAGGTTTGGATATCTGCTCTTGAGAAGGAACACAACAAGACTTTTCCAACATGTAAACAATTATCACAATCAGATTTTCTCATACCACAGAAAACCAGAATAAGACCTTTTCTGGAATCTGGAGGAGGATTCATTTTGAACGCTGCTCCTGTTCTATGTTGGTGGGAGTGGGTGTGGCCATTGGTGTCCAATCAAAGGCACTCTGTCAGGACTCCAAGAACTAAAACTGTTGGAAACCAGTGATCTGTCCTGCGTGTCGTCTGTTTTTAGTTTGAAGGTTTTAATAAAAAACAGACTTTTTTTCTATGCTGCAAAGCAGATGAGACCTTCCAGGCTGGACTAACTAATGAGCTTTAATTAAAAATTCAATGAAAAGAGACAAAGATCAACGTTCTGGAGTGTTTTCCAGACGGAAACGCTGCACTGATGTGGGAACATGAAGGACATGAGTGTCTGACAGAGGATCATGAAGATCACATGGAATCAATTCTGTTTTCCCCAAAGAAACATTTCAAACAAGGAATGAAGCAACAGCAAATTAAAGGAAGCATTTCACGAGTGAACGATGTTATAGCCGCAAGTCCGAGCCAATCACCGGAGTCATGGAGCGGAAAAATGCAGAATGAGTCGCTGACTTTATCTCTACAGATAGCTTGTGGAGATAAAGGGCAGCTATCAGCGCAGGATTTATGACCAATGCTTAACATGCACACAACGCTTTTAACTGTGCATGTGTGTGTGTGTGTGTGTGTGTGTGTGTGTGTGTGTGTGTGTGTGTGTGTGTGTGTGTGTGTGTGTGTGTGTGTGTGTGTGTGTGTGTGTGTGTGTGTGCGTGTGTGTGTGTGTGTGTGTGTCTTGTCTGTCACGATCATTTGAGGCATCAAGGAAAATGGATATGGAGAGAAGAAGTGGAAAATACTGTGACTCCATGGCTGTGGTGAGACGGACTGTGCTCCGGGAGTTGTGTCTTCAGAGGACAAACACATCCTGTGAACATCCGCACAGCTCTGGCCTGACAGCACACACACACACACACACACACACACACACACACACACACACACACACACACACACACACACACACACACACACACACACACACACACACACACACACACACAGCTGGACTACATTACCCTGATGTAGTTAATAACTAACCAGGACTGTTTACATGCAGAAGCTTAAAGAGCAGCATGAGGAATCCTCCATTTAACTCTCAATCAAAGTAACTAAGAATCTCACACAATTAGCTGGTTTAATTTGTAGAGAGTTCTGAGTGAGAAAATTTACTTTTAGACTTGTGAAATAAAAAGAGTTGTGGTGAGATCTCCGGTCCATCACAGGGCTGACCACAAACACGCTCTCCGTAGCAGCCAACTCAAGTGACCTGTCAAGTCTGAGTAAAGAAAACACACAGAGACATGGGAAAACATGCAAACTCTACAGAGAAGCACTTATCCACTATTCCCAGAAAGACTCATAACACCATCCACACATAACACAACATCATACGATATCGTTATTGAGTTTTCTCTCCACACTGATCCATCCATCTACCCCATCCTCCTCCACACAACTCCAATACACGTAACAAGCTGGCATCCTCGCTCTCTTTAGTCTTTACCCTGTCACATCCATGACCGCTACCATTTAAAGGCCACGCATGTTTACTAAAGCATATTTTCTCTACATTGATGGCCTAATAAAAACTGTAAACAAGGACGTCACACTGTGAGCGTCACTCCAAGACAGGAAACAGCCACCGCATCACTTCTGCAGCAGCCGAACCTGTAATCGTGTATTCAGACCAATGGTGGAGATAATCTGCAGCTCTCTGCGTTCTGCTCAACTTCTCTGCTCCACACACACACACACACACACACACACACACACACACACACACACACACACACACACACACACACACACACACACACACACACACACACACACAGAGCTGCTGCAGATTATCTGGACACGACAGAAAAGACTCATCTGGAGATAAATCTCTGCGGTTACATAATTATATGGAAAAGCAGCAGTAATGAAGAAGAATAGAGGAGGAGCAACAAACTGACAAATATGTTTCTCTAATGGTTTCTTCTGTGTTTACAGTCTGTCAGAGGACGTATGGGGGCTGGGATGGCACAGGGCTGCCACAACCAATAGCTCTTTCTTGGACTATTTATTTTACAGTAACTCATGTCAGTGAAATATGCAACAGAGTGCCTCTCACCTTCCCCTGTCAACATCTCATATTAATGTTTAATGACAGCTCTGATTAATTTGTCTGTTTACATGATGTTGACTCGTCATATTAAATCAACCAATCAAAATTCTGTTGCATTTTTTTTGTCATTTTACATTAAAACCAGACAACTTGACATCTTCCAGTTATTATCTTGGATTTTTTTTCCCCATAAAAGAAAGGGTGGGGGTGGAGAGATATGGAGTGGGAGTCCAGCAGAAGGATCCCAATGTATACATGATGTAGGGGAGGGGAAGGTCCGCTCCATTTCTGGTTTTGACATAAAATGTGATTTTTTTTCCGACAGTGCAGGGTAATAAAAATCTTTTTAAAACTGATTTTTATTCGAAAAAGAAGAACTACTATCTAGTGTTTTGTTTTTTAATTAAAATGTAGATGTAGATGTAACGATTGCAAAAATTGCAATCATTATATCATTTATATTGATATATGTTGGTGATGCAGCAGCTATGGGTCGTATACTTAGAACGTCTAGAGCCGATAACAAATGTCCTTTCTGGCCTTTGGATCAGCTGAACCGTGGTTATTGTGGGTAGTGGTGGTGTAGAGGTTGTGTTTGGAAGTTCACCGGTTCAAATCCGGCTGCTGAGAGGTGAGTACAGCGACTCCCTGAGCCTGACCTTTGACCCTGGGCACGGCACCGGGCCAACCCACCACTCCTACATGAGGTTAACCATGGGTTAAACACAAGGAAGTAATCTCAGCAAGTCAATCAATAAGGATGAGTTTCTTTCTCTCTTTAATCAACTTGAACCACTATGAGAGAAGATACATTTTATTGGAATACACACTGTTTCAACAAACCTGATTGTGTATGAGCATGAAAATATGAGTCTGGACTGCAGCTGTGCGACTGTGAAGAGGGAACGAGACACAAAACAAGATTAAATCAAAGTCCCATCTGATTCTCTGCATCTAGTCAGAAACTGGATAAACATCAGTGACAATCAGAAACAATCATCACCATCGGAAACAAACAACAACAAAAAGCCATCAACAGTCAGAAACAATCAGAAAAAGTCAGAAACACTCAAACATCATCAAAAATAAAGAGAAACAATCAGAAATGATCAAACACAATCAGAAACCATCAGAAACAGCTTGAACCCACCAGAAACATTCAAACACACAAGGAAACCATCAGAAACAGCCATGATCTACAAGAAACAATCAGAGACATTCAAACACAATCAGAAAAGGCCAGAAACAATCAGAAACCGTCTGACACATGGCCCTGAGCATTGTCCTTTACTGGACAGATCAGAGAGTGCCAATTTGTTTTGATCTTCCGTGGGGAGAGGAAAAGAGAGAGAGAGAGAGAGAGAGAGAGAGAGAGAGAGAGAGAGAGAGAGAGAGAGAGAGAGAGAGAGAGAGAGAGAGAGAGGGAGAGGGAGAGAGAAAGGGGGAGGGGATGTTAGTATGAGACCTCTGGACCAAATATTTGCAGTGAAGGCCCGTCGTTGTCCATTAGTGTTTCTCTCTCTCTCTGTTTTCTGGATGCATTAACCTCTTCTTCACAGTGCTCCCAAACAAAGAAATGACTGTATCTGTGCAAGCGTGTGTGTGTGTGGGTGTGTGTGTGTGTGCGTGTGTGTGCGCGTGCGTGCGTGCGTGCGTGCGTGCGTGCGTGCGTGCGTGCGTGCGTGCGTGCGTGCGTGCGTGTGTGTGTCTGTGTGTGTTCAGTTTTCTGTTACTCCCACGCACTGTCCACCTGCTCTCAAACCTCAACAATCACAACAACGCAAACACACACCTGCAAGTGCAAACATGAACAAATGACTCACACACACACACACACACACACACACACACACACACACACACACACACACACACACACACACACACACACACACACACACACACACACACACACACACAGAGCATGGTCACACTCAGCAGAGCTTCTCTTACTGATTCATTTCCAATAAACACGATCAAAGCCTGCTTATTGATGTGGCTGTGACCCCTGGAGAGGTCAGAGGTCGCAGGTCAGGGTCTCATGGTGTCAGAGCTGCACAGCGCTGATGTAAAAAGCCTCATTATTAGAGCCAAACACTGATAACAGACAGTAAAAGGACAGCGTTCATGTGGATAGAGTAAATGGATGGAATGAATGGAAGGCTGCTGCACTGCCTCTCTTTACCGTTTTAAAATTTCTAAGGTTTTTTTTTTGCCATTTTTCTTAATCTTGGGGTTTGTGACTTCTGTTCTGTGGTCTCTAAACTCACTGTGATGTTGAAATAATGAAGTGACATCAGACTTGTTGTCTTAGCATGTGATGTATTGTGGTTCAGCCAGTCATGTACGCTCGCTCTGCTCCCCTCGTGGTGATTTACGTCTTCCTTTCATCATGGCAGATCTAAAGAGCTCTCTGGCCTCAGAAGAAAGGTTGTGAGTCTCTTTGAGTGTAAAATTCACATTGATCTCTATATGATTTCATAACAATAATTCCCCACATTTCAGACAGCTGCTCATCGCTTCCAGCTGATTATCCCTCAGTCGGGCTACAGAGTGTTAAAAACACCGCAGTGTGTCTTTAACTGTTACTCAGTTATATGTTTGTGTTTGTCACTGGCAGCTCTACACAGAGGTTTCAGAAGGATGGTCCAGAAGGTTTTCTGAGGAGGGCAATTGTTATTTATGTTACACAGCTGCCTCCAAATGCTATTATTCCCAGGCTAATTCATTCAGGACATAGGTACTGAGCCTCACCAGAGCCTGTCCAGCTGTTAGTCTGCCTCCATGTACCTGAGAGCAAGAAACAGGATTCCTGTTTCCCACTGCACCATCACGCTGATTAGAGGAAGAACTTTCTGTCCAATCACTGCCAATGACGCTCATCCGTGCAGCTAATGCTGGAGACA